>NC_053159.1:73599262-73899262 GCF_016835505.1 Polypterus senegalus | reverse complement strand
TCTAGGTCTGACTTTTTAAGTAAAGGTTTAATGACTGACACTTTTAGTGCATCAGGTACTGTGCCATGCAATAATGAACTAATGATAATGTTTAGAATAGGGCTGCAAGAACATCCATTGCACTTTTACTAGTTTTGTTGGCACTGGATCTAGGGAACAAGTAGTGGGCTTCATTTTAGAAATTAAAGTTAAGACTTCCTGCTCAGTTACAGGATTAAAATTACTAAAGTGCTGAATGCAATGTGAGACAGGGTCTGCTAAGCTAGTATTTGGTTTGTACTGTGATGCTGAGATCTGGGATCTTATATTTTTAATTTTCTCATTGAAGAAGTTCATAAAGTCTGTACTGCTAATATCTGTTGGTATTTTGCACTGTTGATCTGAATTCCATTTGTTAATTTAGCCACTGTTCTAAACAGTACCCGAGGATTTTTATTATTGCTATCTATTAATGTAGAATAGTATTCTGAGCGAGCTTTAAAGAGGCTTTTTATATTTATTAACACTCTCTGTCCATGCAATTTGAAAGACATGTAGCTTTGTTGTTCTCCATCTGCCTCCAGTTTTCGACACTCTAATTTAAGAGCTCGAGTGTTTTCATTAAACCAGGGAGAGTTTCTATGTGCTTTGATCACTTTTGTTTTAGGGGAGCCACTGTGTCCAGAGCATCTCTCAAGGTCACATTATAATGTGATGTTAGCTGATCTAAATTGTTTTCCACGTTTACATTTGATGTTAACTGATCTAAATGGTTTTCCACAATTACACTCGACTTACTCAAGGTATCTATAAATTTTGAAGCAGAATTACAATCTAGATGTCTGTCTTTGTTTTAATCTGTGAGTGCTTGGCATGGGCAGAACTAAATCAAATGTAATTAAGTAGTGATGGAAATAACTTCATTTAATGGAGTAATATTTAAATTTTGAATTTCAACTTTGTAAGTTATAATTAAATCTGATATGTGGTTATGATTATGAGTTGGACTTTTGACAATCTGACAAAATCCTACTGAATTTAACAAATAAGTAAAACATTTGCTAAAAGTGTCAGTTTCCACATCAATGTGTACATTAAAATCCCCCATCAGTACTACATGATCATAATTTATAGCCAAATCAGATAGAAGGTTGCTAAATTCAGTCATGAACAATGAATATGGCCCTGGTGGTCTGTAGACTAGCACTATAATTGTGTTGGAATCTGTTTTAATAATTAAAATGAATGCCTCAAAGGATGTAAAGTTGCCTAAATTTTTAGACGTGATTTGCATTTTGTTATAATGAATTATTCCAAGTCCTCCTCCTCAACCAGAATCTCTAGACTTATGAAGGAACGAGTATCCATCTGGTGACGCCTCAGCTAGGGAACAGTGTCACATTTACTAAGCCAGGTTTCAGTGAGAAGACACAGATCAGATTTTGTACTTAATATAATATCATTTACCAAAACAGCTTTAGTGCCAAGAGAGCAAATGTTCAATAAACAGCATTTAAAACTGCATGGTTCTTTCTGAACTGCTGATATATTTTTGTTTTAATTTGAAGTAAATTTCTAATACAGATGCCCTTGATGGAGGATCTGGTTTTATCCCTTGGTCTATTTATACACCTTATTTTTTGTAATCAATTAATTTAAGGTTTATATCAAGACTAAATTTGCTGGATGCCCCACAACCCCGCTCAGGGTCAAATCTCCATTCCTGCACTTTCTTCACCTGCTGGTCTTTGGAATCCCCACTTTGCTCTGGGGCCTTAGCCGTGGTGGGAAGGAAAGCTCTCTCCTCCGAGAGAGCATAATAAGTCCCCATCGCTTCACCCATAGAGAACAGCCCATGTCTGTGCGTCCCATTGACATTCTCCCTATTTAAGCTATGTGGCCCGGAATTAGACAAAGGTCTTAGCTAACATTAAATAAAGCCGTGGACATCGCAACATCACACAAGAGAGCAGCTCACGTGAACTGACTGAACGCAGTACGAGTGATCACTGCCATGCATCAAACCTGTTCAAAAACCGCATTACACAATTGACAAGATAGGAAAGGAATATGCTCTGAGCTGAGCTCCACAGCTAACGCGGTGTTGCGGAAGAAACTTCGTCACACTGCCACCAAATACTCACAGAAAAAGCCACAAGTTAATACACACGCTGTCTCTAGAGTTTCTCCACACTCAATTTATTCCTCGCATCCCCGTTATACCCTCTGATCTCCCATTTCAATTCAGATGCCTCCAATTTCCAGTAAGGCTCTGCTTCACGATGACAAGTAATAAGTCTCAGAGACAGACCCTACAAAAGGTTGCCATTGATTTCAGGCAAGATTGCTTTTGTCCTGGACAACTATACGTTGCATTCTCAAGAGTGAGCTTGTGCAGCTTCATCATATTACAACCAGAGTGCTGAACTGACAACGTACTATATAAAGAGAACTATAACAATCGTAATAAACAAACAATAAAACAGCGGAGAACCCATGGATTAAATAAAAAGGCAGCTTCCTTGGCAAAGCAAGGACAAAGGATGGCCTTATATGTCGTTCTTTTATAAAACAGCAGAGAAGCTGTGTAAAGGCTGCTTCACAAAAAACCAGTGGAGCGCCTTATATGAGCAGGCAGTCAGCTAAAGAAGGAATCAATAAATATCTATAATCGTAATAAACAAAAAAATAGCGACAAGCCGCGGATTAAATAAAGGAAATGGGTACCTGAACAGTAAAGTAAGTCTCGAATAGCTACACAATAACTATAACAATCGTAATAAACGAACAATAAAACAGTACAGAACTGCGAAACAATGAGAAACAATGGCCTTATGTGGTGTTCGTTTATAAAGCAGCGGAGAAGCTGTGTGAAGGCAGCTACACAAAAAAACAGCAGAGTGCCACACTCTGAATGTATTCCTTGCATCACCGTTATACCCTCTGATCTCTCATTTCACTTCAAATGCCTCAAATTTCCAGTAAGGCTCTGCTTCGCGCTGACAATTAATAAGTCTCAGGGACAGACCCTACAAAAGGTTGCCATTGATTTGAGGCAACATTGCTTTTCTCCTGGACAACTATACGTTGCATTCTCAAGAGTGAGCTCGCGCAGCTTCGTCATATTACAACCGGAGTGATGAACTGACAACGTGCTATACAAAAAGATCCTTAACAGTTAGTTATTGGTATATTTTCCCTCAGTTTAAAAAGGTTTTCTTTTCTTCTTAATAAAAATTTAAAACCAGTTCTTCGTCGCTGCTAAGCACGGGGATTTTGCTATATACAGTATTTATATATATGTAGATATATATATGTATGTATGTATGTGTATATATATATATATATGTATGTGTATGTGTGTATATATATTTATATTTATCTGTATGTTTGTATGTGTATATGTATATATGTATATCTGTGTGTGTGTATGTATGTGTGTATATGTATGTGTATATATATTGTGGCAGTAGGGGGCGCTAGTGCTCCCTTGAACCCTCAGGGACGACTCCAGACACCAGGTAAAAGTCCAAGACTCTTTTATTCTTTTATAAGACAGTGCACCAAGCACTTCCCACACTACACTATTCATAAATCAGTAACTAAATCACACTAATCTCTCCTCCTCGCCCAGACACTTGCTCCTCTACCTCCCAGCCCAGCTACTTGCTCCTCTACCTCCCAGCCCAGCTCAGTGTCTGGACTGAGCCATAGTCCTTTTATAGCCCCTGATCCGAAGGTGTTCCTGTCCCATCAATCCACAGTTCCTTATTCCTTCCGGGTCAGGGCAATCAGTCCTTTACTTCAACCCAGGAGCACGTCGTTCCTTCCCGTCACGTGACCGTGACGTACTCCCGGGTCATAAGGCATAAAAGAGCCCATAAGCCCACCCACAGCGACTCCTGGTGGCCCCCAAGGTATCCAGCAGGGCTGTGTATAAATACTACAAAGTCCATAAGGCCCTGCTGGACCTCGGGGCACGATCCTGCTGTCGGGAGAGCTCCTCCTGGTGGCCTGGGGGTGAGGACCGGCATGAGAAGCCAGCAGTCCTCCACATTATGTTGATATGTGTATATATGTATATTATATATATGTAGATGTGTATATGTATATATAGAGAGATATGTGTATGTGTAGATATGTGAATATGTAGATATGTACTGTATATATGTATATGTGTGTGTGTCAGTGTGTGTGTGTGTATATATATATGTTTATGACAGCAACAATCAAAACAGTGACAAAACAATTACATTGACAATCATGTTACGTTATTTTTAAAATGTTTCCTTATCTTTTTCATAACTTCTTTAACACACTACTTCTCCGCTGCGAAGTGCGGGTATTTTGCTAGTATACAATATTTACAGTTCACAGTCCTTGGTTCCTTTGGCTGCCTCCACTCCTGTCCCGCAAGCTCCGTCCTTCTTCCACCCGACTCCAGCTCTCCGAATGGAGTGAGGCGGCCCCTTTTATCCAGCCCTGGATGTGCTCCAAGTGCCTGATGATGGACTTCCGGCAGCACTCCCCAGTGTGGCAGAAGTGCTGCCCTTGCACCCGGAAGCAGTCCGGGCATAAAGCTGCTGTCCCCCAGGGAACAAGGACCGGCCAGGTACCCAGAGAAAAGAAGTTTCTGCTCTCCCGGTTTCTCCTTCCTCCAGTCATCCTGGCATGGCAGGGTTCCTGGCCATCTATCACAATAGATAGATAGATAGATTTTTAAAATTTGTATTACAGTAAATATGATAAGAACCAATGAACTGATAATACAGTAAGTAGTGTCATGTTTTATATCGTATTTCACTCTAACTCCATCCTTAACACATTTGGACAGCTATGAAATCAGATAAGCCGATATGAAGAAGTCTCTTAGAGACAGCAAAGCATCTAAAAGGTTGCCAGAGGACCAGTGTGATTAATTAACATTAAAGCTAATACATTCTTGGTAAAGTGCAAAGAAACTTTGCATAGTGTCATGGATAGAATATTTAACTGTTTCTCATTTTAAATAGAACAGGATCTCCTTTTCCTATAGTGTTATAATCTATGAATTAGGATCTAACCACTTAAGTAAGACGTTGAGAGCAGTGTGGTGTTTTGTACAACATTATCATGTCATATTGTACTCAGAATGCTGCTGTAAGGTGATTAGGAGCCATTGTGGTTCTAATGCTGCCTGAAATGTAAATTATGACCATTTTGCCAATGTGGTTGAGATGTGTGACAATCTTAAAACTTATGATCAAGCAAGGCTGGTGTGTGACGTATAGGGTGTTGTCTTAGGAACACTTCAAATAACCCAAGTTATGATCAATGCAGGAGGTATATCATTTATAGGTAAATTACACCATGCTTTGCAGATCTTGAATAGGAGTGCATCCTGTCATTGTCCGAGTTCCATTCTTTATCCAAAATGCTAACTGTTAGGATTCATATTCAGTTATGCTTCAGGTCATTTTGGGGGTGAAGTGCAGAAATTCTGCCTGTCTCTTTATTATTGCAAAATATTATCATTTTCATCACCAACATTACAAAAGGATTGGGAAAATCGGGCAGATATTACAATAATAGAAGAAATAGGTTTATTCATTTCTCTGTTTTGCAGTTTTCACAGTGTGGTAAATCTTATACATCTGGCATTAATCAACACTTGGTTAATTCTGCCACCCAGCATTTCTCTACTGATTCATACCACAAAAGAAAAACATGACTCTTTCCCTGCTTCTGACAATCGGCCCCTGTTGGTTTTAATATCAGCAAGGAAGGAGAAAATCGCTCCTCTCCCTTATTATAGTTCTAAGCTTGTAACAATATGGTAGAAATTTTCATTATTTACTTTACCTGGTATAATTATGTCCATTCTTTCTTTATCCTCTGTTCTTCTCCTGCCTTCTTCCATCAAGGATCCTGAATTTTTAACTCCTTTTAATACCATTTCTTTTTTTTACAATGTTTGTTCTTTAAAATCGCATTCACTCAGTGTGTCTTCTGTCTATGTAAACCAACTTGTAAACTGCCACTGATGTTTTCGGGGTTTGTAAAATTTTGGACTATTCCCTTGATGTCTTTCTGACTCTGATGTTGTTGGTAATTTTATTTTCGCTCATTTTTCTGCTTGTGCTTTATTCTTCTGGTCTCCTCCAGTCCATCGTTTCCTTTTTTATTTGGGAGGTGCTCATTGCCAAACAAACAATATGTTGCTTGACTTCTTTAACTCCTCTTCCTTGATTGCTCTTGTCTTTGTCTGTTATTTCCCTTCAGTATTTCCTTCTCCCAATACACAGTCTTACTTTCTTCTGGCTACATTATTAGACATTTTGTGGTGAATTTCCCTTCAGACCTTCACCATCTTTTCAATTGCAGGTCTTTTTGCTGGCTTTCATCACTACCCTCTTCGCTTTCATATTTTTCTTCACAACCACACAACTGTCTCTGTATTTGCTTGTTAATATCCCTAAGCGTTGTATTAGGAGCAGGGTAGGGTTAAGAAATCTCACTTTTAGTTGTGTCTAGTAAGGGTTCAGTAGTTAACAATTTAAGACTGAAAAAAACTTGAGATACTTCAAAATATTTCAGTTCCTGGAGGTGCAACTCCAAGAAAAAAGGCTGGAAATCCCTGGCCCAGAGTTACTGTGTGATATTTAATCACATACCTGCAAATAGTCTGCTGCAGTTAAGCATTTGCTTTGATTAACAGGTGCAGTTCAAAGGTCAAAACTATTGATAGTTGTAAACTTAGTGGAGGCAAATTTAAATATCAAATAAGTACAGCATCCTTAATCATGTATGATGGTACAGTTAAAAAGTCAAATGTTAGGTAGCAAAATCTGCAGCAGACCACAATCCATCAATAATACAACTCGACTTATGTCCGTGGATGAAACAAAATTAAAAGCATTCACAGCTATTCATTGCGAAATGGTTTGCATCAGACTACAAAACTATAAAAATCAATGAAGATGTAGGGCCTTCACCAAGGTCTGACAATTCTTACACATTACCTTCATATGGGACAATAGTGTCATGTATCAAGGATTTATATGGAGGGCACAAGTCTTTGCAGTTTGAGCAGCTAAGAAGTTGTACAGAAGTCACGTTCACAGGAGACTACTGGACATTGCTGAACTACTTTGGTTAAAAGTGATTTTTTTTTTTACATTTTGCGATGAATTCCAAATAAAACTTTTACTCATTTGACAGCCCATATACATTGTACAACTATATTATATATATTACAATTTTAATCACGATTAATATATATACAATTTATGTTGTAATAAAAAAGTAAAGATAATGAGAAGTTTTGGGGCACTCATAAGCAACCCCTGTTTAACTGTCTTAAAAAGAGAAATAAAATGCTGATCAAAGCGTTACTTTGCATCTTTTTAGATGCTAGTCTGGATATGACTACCAAAGATGGTGGTTCTTCTGGTTAAAACTGTTTCTGGGAGAGGCAGGTGGGTCGGGCCCAGATAGACAGCAATATTCCAGTCTGCAGAGAGAGTGAGAGAGAAGAGTTTATTGAAGAGTTCTAACCCCTGGAGCGGCGGAGAATTATCATCACCAGAACACATATATATTGGCAGTAGGAGCTCTGTCCTCTGCTGTAGTCAGTATAGCATCTGATGCCACCATTTTGGAAAGGCTGCTTTTTTATGGTGGAGACCTGAATGGACAGGGATAGCGTTAGTCTTCCTTCTTGGGTGTTTTTTCTTGGCTGTGGAGGAGGCGGTGGTTCTAAGACACCTGTGTGTGACAACGTCAAGTGTAAAAAAGATTGATTTCTCTGATAAAATACAAATACCACTGCCTGATACGCTTTGCACAGAGAAGTTTAATAAATTCTTGATGATCTCAGAAATTCAGGATGGGATAAACTCAGGCTTCAGTTGTACATTCCACAGAAGTTTCAAGATAATGTACTGTAGTTCTTACTAATCATGATGCTGGAGAGTGGCAAAATGCTGCATGTTGATAAGTACACTGAAGTTATGAGCTAATGAACCTAAAATAAACCTTAACAAGTTTATCAGTTTCTATATAATAAAACATTAAGGTCTGTGTGTGTGTCTCTGATCTTTATGAGCAGCCATATTGGTCAGTTTGGCTTTGGTGATGTGATAGAATGAAGACGAGTAAGTGTGAGACACACAAGGAGGAGTAAAGGTAAAGGAGGCCTTCAAAGATGGGAAGTATAAAAGAACAAGGCACCTTGAAATCACAGAATCTGAGAAGCAGGCTTTATGGGAACACGTTTGAGAGAGGTAGAGCTGAGCAAGAGAGCTTCAGACACATGAGAATATTGAGGAAAGGTGCTGAATGCACATGTAGGGGAAGAGATATCAAATACTTTTAAATTCATTCTATTACCTGTCTTTGACAGGTAACATGGCCAGCAATATACAGTATAATAAACAAAACTGCATGGGTTTGCAGATCTAAGCTACATGATAGCAGTACCATCCTAGCAAATTTAAGTGAATGACAAAACAAGAAATAATCTAATTTATTTTAAACTTGAAAACAGCCACCTACACCTACTTTCAATTCAATTGTTTAAGATTTTACAGTAGTTGTACAGCTTATACTGAACACAGTTAATACAAATATTATTCTCAGTTAATTCAAAGTGACCATTTTTGGCCTTTACTAAACTAAAGGGTTTGCATACAAATTTTCCTAGGAATTATCAGCAGATTTACCATTTTTTCTAAAACCCTTAAAAAATTGCATTCTCTTAGCTTACATAACACAGCCTTTATTATACATTTCAGCTTAAGTTTGCCTGACTTAACTGAAGTAGAGTATGCAGTATTGTGTAGTGTGTAAAGCACTGGACTTTGAACCCCAAGGCTGTTGGTTCTGGTTCTGACCTGTGCCTTCCTGTGTGACCCTGAACAAGTCACTTAACCTGCCCGGCCACCAATGGTAAAAAAAAATCTCTGTAAACAGTTAACATTGTATCTTGAAAAATCCGTACATAATACAAATTGGTTCTTCTGTTGTAGGAGGTTTTGATGTAAATGATCATGACATTCTGTTACACAGGCTTGAAACACAAAAATATGTTGGCTAAACATGTTATGGGGAGCCGTTCCTGTCTTAGAAGCTTGGAGATGTAACAGAACTTTGTGTACCTCTTACATCTGAGTAGCTAGCTAGCTATCTTCACATACAATACAAGCAATAGACTGACTAGACTGTAACAAGCTCAGGCTTCTTTCTCTGATTATGTGCCATATTCTTCACCGTATTCTTGCCATAACATTTCAAAAGTTTCATTACCACTCTTCTCAAGCCTAACACAAAATTTAATTACACACCTCTACTGTACTCTCACATTAATGTCTTCTTTGTCCGCCATGATGACACATACGAGGTGCTTGCACTTGCTGTGACAAAATGCTGAAGAATCCTGCAGTCCAACTGCTGGTTCACACATGTCGATGTATGCTACACAGCATTCCCATGTCTACCTTCCTGAAAGAGAAACAGGGACAGTCTCATTACATTTTAATCACCTCTCATAGTTATTATTTAATTTCGATATGTATATTTTGGTTCTGTCATGTTCCTTGTAGTTTGTGGGTGGATATCTCACCTCAATATTATGGAACCGCCTCCAACTTTATATTCAGACTGGATCAGCAAGTTCTCCAACATTCATCTGAATAACTTGATGACTTCATGTGTTTCATCTTCCGAAGCCATAACCCCAAACGAAGGCGAATGTGTCATGCCAACAAATACACAATATGGTCGTGCTAACTAAAAAAAAAAAAACAAGATCATGGCAAGTATAAAACATGTGGATGAAAGAAAAATAATTAGCCGAAAAACAAGAAAACAGTGAAACTATTAGATTCAAATCCTTGGAAAAAAAAATCAACATGTCAACAAGTAAAATTTAAAAAATCCCAGAAAAGTTCACAATGGGTTGCAGTTTATGAGAAGGATAAAGACAAAATAGTAGCTGCCTCCTCCACTGGGATTAACAAGGCAAAAGAAATCCCTTCCATTTGAAAACATAAATACAGTGGGCACTAAGAAAAGAAACTGCTTTACTGAAGACACAAAAGCAGTGGTTAAGATTAAAATGTAACATCGTATTTATTTTGAAAATAATATGAAACAAAACAAGTCACTCATCAAAATATGTATGTCAGAGGGTCCCCTGCATCCTTAAAAGTAGGTCAGGTTTTCCTTGGTTATCCCATAGTGGCTCAATGGTTATCACTGAGAGTTCCAGGGACCAGAGTTCAACATGCTTTGACTTGGTGTGTCATCTGCATTTAGCTCAAAGTTGCTACAGACCAATGATGGAGAAAGCACATTTGGTGAATTACTGAATGGGTATACATTTGTGCTCCAGAGCGGGTCCCTGGCAGCCATTAAGACTTCTCATTTTTTTCCGGGCAGAGACTGGCAGTTTGTCACCATGTTATTAAAAATGTGTTATTCTTTCATACGACATATTGAAATGTAAGCAAATTGAGCGGCTTACAAGAAAGAAAAAAACAAAAAAATAATAAAAGAAACATTTAATAAAACTGAAAATAATAATCAAGCAATAGTTAAACATTAAAACAAAAGACCTGTTAAGTAATCAAATGAACATTGCAAGGCTCTCCTGCTTTGGTACATCCCCCACGAGACCTGAGTCATTTGTCAGGAACAAGGAAGAGCGTCCAAGGGTTAAATCCAAATTGTAGTAGGAGTGGACTAAAGCCCACTCGAGCAGCAATGGCTGTGTACTCCCACTCGGCTCTCTGATGGTTCACCTCTTTTGCAGCGACTGTCTCAAAGCATTTTCTGGCTGCACTAATTCTCCTGGAGCACAAGGTCATTTTTTTTTTCCTTTTCTGACTAAGTGAGACCAAATCCTGTTTCATCTTGAAACTGCGTGCCGTCATGTTGCAGCTATTTTTAGAGGCGAGTGATTCTGCAGTCCAGATAACCTGTCCTGTTTAATGTTCGGCAGCAGAAAGCCGATTGGAACAAGCGCTGCCTCCTGGGAACAAGATATCCTGCAGCTGATTTTTGTAGGAAGCTGGATCGTTTCTGCACTTAACAATATGAGCACTCTCAGCAATGGGCTATTTTTTCATTTCTGCTATAGAAATTGAAATTTGTATGTAAAAGGCATACAGAAGCAAAGGTAATTGAATCTGACATGGGCCTTTTTGAGGTGTGCTGTCTTATCATTTGGCTTGCTTTTCTAAGTTTGCCCTAAAAACACTGGGTGAGAGAGCAGTAGAAGCTCTGATCGTGGTAAATGGCTGGAATCCTCGAGATAAGCCAAACTCTCATTAATACTGGCGTGTTCTGTTGCCCTTATGGCCTCAATATGCTTATCCTCCGAAAACTTATGGCTAATGGATATGTCACAAAATATCTGTATTTAGACGATCCAATGATTCTGACAGTAAACCAAGCAAAATGTTGACTTCTGACTCAAACGTTATGCTTTCCACATTTCTTAAGGGAAAACAGTTTACAACCAAGAATTAGACAGTGTGTCAGCTGGATTAAGCCTACCACATACGAAACTGGAAGAAATCCTGACTTTTATCTAAAGCCAACAGTATCGGAAGCCACTTGCAGAATCAAACACATTTTTGATTGGCCAGATTATTCTTTTTTAAGTATATCATTCATCCATCCATTTTCTACATGGGCTTCTTCCCCTTCAGTTTATTTGTAACTAATAATGTGACAGTGTGACTGGGCAGCTCAATAAACAAAGGCAAGTGTTAACCTTACAAGAAGGTCTGTCCTCAGCCCATCCTTAGATCCTCAGATTGAGAATGGATGTCCTTAAATGGATAATGCAAAAGGGCATCCAGGACATGAAGAGTAAGAAAAAAGAATACTCTTTTTTTACTCTAATGCAGGCAAAAATTGGTAAAAAACTGTAAAGGTAATCAAAACAAAATCCTAAAGTCCAGGGGCCTCATGTATAAGCGGTGCATTCGTGCAAAAATGTTGCGTAGTCCCGTTTCCACTCTCAGATCACGATGTATAAAACCTAAACTTGGCATAAAGCCATGCACATTTTCATGTCAGCTAAATGCTTGGCGTATGCAAGTTCTCCGCTCGGTTTTGCAAACTCGTGGCACCCAGCATCAAAGCAGTGTTTTTGTTCAAGTGTGGTTTCCCTTTCTTTTTTAGATCCACATTCCTGACGCAACTTTATCAAATATACTGAAATTAACTGCATACTGTTTATTAGTTTAAGGCATCTTATTGTAATTAACCTGTAATAATATAATGGTCCATGGAATAGCCAAACTATTCCAAATTCCATAGCTGCTTTCGTTTGGTTCCTCTCAATGCATCACTCAGAGTATTTAACCCACTGTATCTGAGTGTGGAATCACAGCTCTAAAGCAGCTGATAGGAAAGAGAATTATCGGCATACAGCATGAAGCACACGCTGCCTTAACCATGCTGTCTATTGAACTGCTCCCATACAGCCTTTCCTGTAGGGACATCGCGATTCAGAAACAGTTTTATCCCATGAACCATAGATGCTCTCCATCAAATGCTCCTTGTAGAACTGTTTGTACTTATTACATTTAACTCACTGTAAACTTGCACCACAGTTATAATATTGCACAACCTGAGACACTTCATAAAGCGCGTATTTCCATATGATGACGATATCTTTTTTAAGATGAAATGCAGCAAAATATGTTTATTACATTATACAGATAAAATGTTAACATCATTTAAATAAACTATATTGTTAATAATTAAACATGTGAGGACACGGTGGACAACGGTAGGTAGTTCAGGAATTGTTCCTGCATCACGCTGTATTCTTGCTGGGTCTGGTGCAACACGGAGATATTTTAATGTTCCTTAAAAGTTTTGACGAATCAGTGTTGTAAGCTTACAGATGGCTTAACATCTATCACAGAGCTGATTGTGTGGCGATTGGTTACTTGGAGAAAGAAAAGGAAGGGCAGGAATTGGAGGTTAGTACATTTGAAAGAGACAGTACTACTGCAATGCATTATTTCATCGAAAGTCAATCAATCTCTGGACAGGGGACAGTTCTTCACTATCACTGCACAATCGTGTTCAAATGTTTAATAACATGCTTTAATTCCTATCATCGTGAAAATATCAAGTATACATCTCAGTATTTTAATTATTCAGAGAACTGTAATATCATGAATATAATGGATTCTGTGTCCTGTTGGAGGAAGAGAAAGCCTGTTTAAGAAGCATGTAGTGATTCACACACATAGAGCACATAGAAGAACACATACAAAACAAAGCATTTAAAGTGCTACTTTAGTTATGATGTTATTTGAGAAACTAGTAAATTAATCGATTTTATGATGACGTTTATGATGTTCTACTTAAATGACAAAATAAACTACGTGATTAAAGTGGAATTTTGAGATTAAAGTTGACATTTTGATCTTTTCCCTATTTTTTTTTTTTCTCTGTACCCTAATAAGCTTTCATATGACACTCAAACGGTGGTCTACGACTTGCCTTTTCACAGTGACTTTGATATCTGACAGCTTCTTTTTTACTTCGGGCACTGTGCGACTTTGGGAACTTGAGCTTTCAAGTTCCTCCGACACTCTATGTCATTCGATCAACTTCCTTTTGTTGTTTATACCACTGTTTAAACCACCAAATATTAAGTTTTTCATTGCCTCCACATGGTATTCGCTGAAATTCTTCTGTTTTCCCCATTCTTCTGTTTTCCCCTGTGGTTTTGCCATTGCCTTTTCACAGAACGCTGAGCTTAAGGGCTAATTATATTGATTTGCATATTCAAAGAGGCATAATTCTGGGAGGAGTTGGGGTGGGGCAACAGGCATGTGCATGTGAGTTACATTTCACGCTGAGCGGGATTTATGTAGCGGAAAAATGTGGAAGTTGCCGTTCTCACAAATTTATGCATCTGGATTTTTCTGTGTGTACGTAGGCCATGTTTTAGTGTGAATTGTACGCTCGGCGTTATGCATGAGGCCCCAGGTCAAAATACTATATAATGAACTTGGAGTTCCAAACCACAACAACTTCCAATAAGTTCCAAAGCACATAGCCTCAAGTATCACTGACTCACCAGTACAAGAAAATCCCCACATATGTTATACTGTTCAACTCAACTCAACTCATGTCTAGTTATACAAGCTTTCTGGGGATCCTCCTTATTTTTGGCCCGCTGGGCTTGAAAAACACTTATATGACATGTTTGGACCATATTTTGTGCAGGAAATTACACCCTTATAATAAAGAGTAAACTAGTAGGTACCTCCAGTTAAAATTATCAGAAGGATGTAAAGTTGTATAGGTCACATTAACCAACCCCAGGGATACACCCCATTAATGGGATATGAGGGGTCAAGGTTCCTCCATTTCACCAAACTTTGAAAAAATGGGGAACAGCAATATAGACAGGTAGAGTGTTGTTTTATATTATTTTAAAGGTTGCTGATCACATATTTGATAATATTCTTGATGTTTGATTCCTATCCAGTTGTCCTAGTATACTCCCAGAAGGTTAAAAATAACAAATTTCAAACATAAGCATCAGGGGTGCCATTTTAGACTATTTTAAGGTCAGTGATTGTAAATATGGTGTCATTTTTGTTTTTCGATCCTTTACTAGGAATCTAGCACTCTATGATATATATTAGAGGCTGAAAAAATGACAAATGTCCATTACAATTGAAAATATTTAGACTTTAAACATTTAAATTGAAGTGCATGTTTGAAATATTTGACACAGTTCTCCAGTTCCTCCAGAATGCAGATGCTCCAATGATGTGATCTTTTTAATCATTTCATCCACACTACCCTCTTTTTGGCTGTCTACACTGATTTCCGGATGCCGAAAGAATCCAGTTTGAAACTCCTGACTAGACCCACAAGTCCCTGCATGGCTCTCTTCCTAGTCAATCCCTCCAGCCTATGGGTCTCCATTCATCTTCACCAGAAGAGTATATTCTGCTTGACCTGTCTGTCGACTGTCCCTCCTCTCACCAGGAGTGCTTCTTGGTTTTCACTCTCAAGCCATTAAATGAGTTTCCAATGGTCTTCTGATCTCCCAGTCTACTGATTTTCAGATGTCTGTTGTAGGCATACCTCTTTACTAGAGATTTTAGGACTCATAAAGGTGATGTCACATTATGTAACTTATAGTTACATAATTTACTTATAGAATTACTGACTGGGTTTGATAATCGTGTAACTGGACCATTTAAGTTTACACAACTGCAAATTGCTGGGAATGTCAAATTTATTGTTCCCAGAATGTATTACAGAATGTAATTGTAACATTTTAGGCAGTTTTTAAAGTTTTTTCTTCAATATTCTCAATTTCATTTCCGTTTTTAACCATTTTTTTCACAGTGTACAAATAATTTTGCCTGCAATCTATCTATCTATCTATCTATCTATCTATCTATCTATCTATCTATCTATCTATCTATCTATCTATCTATCTATCTATCTATCTATCTATCTAACCACAGGAGTTAAAACCAGACAGGACATCCCCACTCAGAGATCCCACATAGCAGGCTAAATAATAGTCATTTTGGGGTTATGAGGAGTCCTCTGGAGCAAACTCACTAAGACATGTCACCTAAACACAAACAGTTAGCAGGCAAATATGCAGACCCAGTATACTGGAGCACTAATCCATGCTCTGCTGTTATGGTCCACATTTGTGATCTTAAACAATAATTTTAAAAATGAATGCAAAGTCCTTATAAAAAAAAAAGTCTCCTAAGTGTTACCAATCATGAGTGCATTGATAGCACCTTATGGAGAAGGATTTAAAAGAACACAAGGGGACTAGACCTGTTATAACAGCAGTTTCCATTTCCGTCCCTAGGGCTGTGGAAGACCCAAACAAAGATTGCTGTCACATCATACTTCCCAAGACTTTACCTCTTTCACCCTAGCTTCCATAAAACCAGTCATTTCCAGGAAGTCATTGTAATTTGGGCCACTCTGAGCAGCCCTGAAATACACAGGTATATCTCTGCATTTTGTTATAGAGTTTACTGTATTTATGTATTTTATTGCTATGTTTGCTGTGTTTGAGGTACTAAGGGACACATTTTTATTTTTTTTCTATTATGTGTATAACTATGTTCTTTCTTTTTAAATTTTCTACTATTTCTTGTTTTTTGCGGATGGTGCCCCCAGGAAATGTAGCCACCCTCATGTTACTACTCCTGAGTTTATTATGTGTTTACAAGCGAGCTGAGAATGCTCAGGAGAAGGAAATCACTTGTTTATAGGAGTTTCTGTGAGTATTGCATTTTCTTTGTTGGATGTTCTGTTTTTCTTAATTTATTGGGCTCTGTTTAAAGCAGTGCTTCTGAACCTTTCTGATGTAATGGCACACTTGTTCCATGTAAGTGCCTTTGTGACCTATGAAAAGTGCAATCATGAGAGTGTTAGGGGATGAGCGTGAGATTTAGAGCAACAACCCCCTGCAACCCACTATTATTATAAACAATAGCAGCCCATATCCCACTGGTTGAGAAAAACTGATTCAAAGGATTCTGATTTTTGGATTCCAGTTTGGGGACTCGTTTGCTTAGGATTGCAAACTCTGTTGTGCCTATTTCTGCTCTTTTGAGCTTTTCTTTGTTTTTTTCCGTTTTGTGAAAAATGAATCTGTGACTAATGAAAGATTCTTCATCTGCTCTGCAAATGCAAGCCACAGATTTATGGTTATCTCTACTCTTTTAGGGGTTAAGTCATATTTTTTTTTAACATATAGAGTTGCTTTGCCAGTTCCCCATTTTTGTACCTCCTCCAATTCAAGCCAGGGTGAAGCCTCAGTCAGGTGAGCCTCTGCTCTGATTTTGATTCACACGTGTTTTGTCTTGGAGGTAGCTCAAATCATAACACACGAAGGTTGACACATAACACATATTTGTTTATTCAAACTGACTTGACTACTAACTGCATTAAACAGGGTTTACTCACCTGAAACCCTAACTCTTTTTGTAGCACAATAATCAGTTTACTCTTTACAGTGTATATTAAGATTTATTTTATTGATCAAAGTTAATGTTAATGAAAACTGTAACTGAAATGCCTAAGAAAGCATTTTGTTAGTTAAAATCAAAATGAAAACAGAAGTGAAATTAAAACTGCATACTTGAAACAAACTGCAAAAATAAAATATGGGCAGGAAAACATGTGCTGTTACTGTTTTTTAATTGTGAATTTCAAGACATGAGTAATGTGAGATTTTTTTCATTGACATCTTGATAATTGTTTGCTGATGTTTAGTGTTGTTCATCATACACTTCTGTTCTATTACAAACATTTTTATTTCCATTTTATCTGAAAGCGTGAAATTAAGAATTTTCCCCTGCAAACTACATGAGGTGAGATATAAAAACATTTTGGATTAAATATTCCTTTAAATAAACTAATTATTGTTAGCCAGCGGTTGACTGTCCCTGCTACACACAATACGACTATGAAACCAACCCATTGGACATAAATGGAATGGTCATATTTAGGAGTTCTTTTGAGTAACAGACTGACAGTAATATCGACAAGTGTGAAATGTTGGTGGCTAGGTTTGGGAAGCTCAATTAAAGGGAAACAACCCAATAAATTTAAGAAAATCTTAAACTCTTATCATAAATAAATTTATAAAGAATTTGAGGACCGTGATGTGTCAAACAAAACACACACACCTGCCAAAGAAGGTAAAATGACAGGTTATGGTTTAACAGTCTTCCTCTTCTTGTCTGCAGTAAGCTGTAGTCTGGCCGCCTCAGTTGATTGACCACATAAAGACACAAAGTGTGCTGATGCGCCTCAATGTCTAGGAGGCTGTGTGAAGTATCTCCTTTCATACTGTCAAGTGTTTGATCCAAAAAGTAAAGTACAAAGTGCTTCCCAGGTAAACAGATCCTTGAACAGATGGGCACAGCTACAACACAAATGACACATTAAAACTTTCAAAAGATATCTGTCTACAGAGATGGCCTGCACAAAAAGAGCCTTTGTGAATTATTTATGAGATTTCTGATTCTTTTGACATCCCCTTTCTATTTTGGCGCACCGTGCATTCTTTAACATTCATTGGATAGCCAAAACAAAAACTGAACCAAAAATAAAATGTAATTCAGGTATGTCATCAAAAATTAAAGGTGAACTTTAAATACTCAAAAGCCCATTAAACTAAACTTAAAATGAAATGACAGGTGAATACAGTATAGAAATAAAACTACTTAAAAAAATGAAACTAAAATAACCTCAATACTGATTATACTTGCTCAGGGCTTGCTGTGAATCATCATCTGTTTCTACCAAACACTGCATATGAGGTGCAACTGGAGTATTAGATGTTGTAAAGAATCCAGTGGTGAGCAATTTAAAATTGCTTTAGCTTAGCTAATCTTTTCAAATAGCCTGAGCTTTGAGCTGTGGGAGGCAGTTATTGGCAAAAACCTGTTCAAACTACAAGGGGGCAACATGAACTACCATGATATCAGGATTAAAAAAGCACTGCCTGAAAACCATCTATGAGTTTTAAGATTTTTTCATAAATAAAAATCGCTGTTTGTATAGAAACGTGTACCATAGTGGATTTTTAAAATATGCATGTGAATTTATTTTCTCAATTTCATCAATGAAGATTACTGTCCAGTCCATCAGAAAATAAACCGTATGTTATTCAATCCTTATAAAATCAAAACAAATAACTAATAATCTCAAGTGTCACAATTTTATTGATACAGTATCAATAATTTGAAGTTGCCACCCATTTTCACGTATGCTTAACTCAATTTAGGTGTACAGGGGAAGCAATGACTTTGTGGCAGTAATGGATACAAAGCACCTGCTAATTTAGAGTGGGTCATGCATGTGCACCTGGAAATCACCTTCCTGAGGTAAGCAATACCATCCCATGACAACAGATGTCCATTCTGCCCATAGTGCAAGAGGAAATCAGAATGGCTATAAGAAAAGACATAAAGAGAAAGTATAAATGCAGTAAGGGTCTGAACCATGAGAACAACAACCTAAAAGTAAAAATCAAACATGAATTAATGAAATTAAGGAGGGTTTTTAGTGTCCGAGTAGTTGAATAAGGAAGCAAACCTAGAATGACCCTTTTATTCTGATGAGTAATGACTGACAGGCTCATGACTTCTAAAGCCACACCCCTTACTGGGCAAAACCTGGCAATTTATTGCAGCTAAACAAAAAATAAAGTTACGGTGGAAAATGGTCCAAATCGAAATTTATGAACTTTAGAATGAACAACTGAACTGAAAACAATTTAATCAGATTCCTCAGTGTCGAAAACCCCTGTAACAATATCCAGCTCAATAAAAGAGCCAGAAAATAACATGTAAATAATTTACAAAAAGCCCCAGGATGTTGATGGAAGCACTGTTGCTAACACTGTCTTCTTTATCACCTGCAGTTGCAAGAAGCAGCTCTTCATTTCTGTGTAGGCTCCAGCTAGGGAATACATTCCCAGACATTTTTCACTCCCGCATTCCCAGGAATGAAACTGCTATAATTCCCGGGAAACCGGGAACAGCCAAGCTCGCATATATAGCGTGTAAAAGTGTAAAAATCGATCAAGAAATAACAGAGTTATAGTTGAAAATAATTAAATTGCACATTTTTTTGGCCCACGGTGTAGTGTTTTGCAGATTAATTTAGTCAACCAGCAGCAATCGTCAGTCTCCTGGCTCCGACTAAGACAGAGTACAGTGGACTGGGAGGAGTCTGCACTCTGCAGCTTACGAATGCCGGGACAGGGCTGACTTCATTGACGTCTGTTGGACAACAGCTTTGAACAGCAACTTGAAATTGCAATGCGTCAGTCTGTTGCATCCGCATTATCTGTGCCAAGAAACTTGCGATCACAGAATGATGACAAGAAACTGGATGTATCAGTAAAAGCTGAAATGGCGGTGTTTCAGAGCAACGGCAAGCGCGGGCGTTGTTTAGAACAAGTGTATCAATATCTCATCAGGTAGATCGCGTTGCACTCAAAAAAAAATTTTTTAAACGTTAGTCTATCATATATCCTCCCTATGGCATTTGCCACTTGATTGAAAAATACAGGGCGGCCAGTCTGAGATTTCTTTCCTTCTAACACACTGGTCATCCCACATGCACCCATACAATCAGATTGTGATTCAGACTACGAATGCCATGAATGTAATTACCCCGATCTACATGCTGTCAAATAAACGAACCACACGCCATGGCGCAACGTAAAGGGCGAAACACGTGTTGCGTACTCTTTGCATTATTTGACAGTAAGACTATGCAATATATATATATATATATATATATATATATATATATATATATATATAGTGGCATCCCCAGCCGGGACGCCCAGGAGGACCGGAGGAGGGCTTGTACCTCCTCCAGACCGCGAGGGGGCGACCGCCCTGGTTATGCTGAGGGCCACGGGTAAAGGGCTTGGAAGCCCAGCCCTGTAGGGACCTGTGGCCACCGCCAGGCGGCTCCCCGGTGCCTGAACAACCCTAGAGCCCAACACTTCCTGGGGAATAAGACAGGGGACACCCGGAGGGCTTTCGGGTGCGCAGCCGGCACTTCCGCCACACTGGGCCGTGTCTGCGGAGGAGTGCCGGGAAGCAGCTGGAGCCCATCCAGGTTCCTATTTAAGGGGCCGCCTCCCTTCAGTCGAGAGTGGAAGTCGGGTGGAAGAGAGACGGAGCTGGAGAGAGGACTGGAGGCGGCCAGAAAGGCACAAAGGACTGTGAGGCCTGGATTGAGGGGGATCGGTGCTTGAGGCACTGGGGTTTGTGTGCACGTGACTAACTGTAAATATTCCTGTAAATAAACGTGCGTTGGGTGCAAAGCGATGTCCGTCTGTCTGCATCCGGGCCAGCTTCCACAATATATATATATATATATATATATATGATAGATACTTTATTAATCCCAAGGGGAAATTCATATATATATATATATATATATATATATATATATATATATATATATATATATATATATATATATATAGCATTTTAATGTAGGTAGATCATTTTGACCTGGTCATTTTAAAAGTAGCTCTCAACACGAAAAAGTGTGGGCACCCCTGAACTAGATACATCCACTTATATGACAGCATGAACTGCTTGTAGATAAGGTTAGTCTTTTATTGGTGTCAACATATTGCATTAGTTTTATTAAAAACTAGACATTCAGCCCGTTAAAATAACGGGCGCTAGAACAGTAGTGCATAAACATTTGTATGAACAGTCTATATTAAATGGCAAGGGACCTTGTATGTGGCTGTAATATGTGTTTTTAAGCACAAATATAGTTAATTTCACCATAGAAAGCACAGCGTAATAGTAAACTAAATGTAAAAACATTGAATAACACTAAGAAAACCTTGAACAACAGAGAAAACTAACACTGCAAGAATTTGCGCTATAGCCTTATGACCTGCTCGCTAAAAACTCTTTTTTAAGAGTTTTAAGCACAGGGGAAAAAATGGACATTTGAAAAATCTGTAATTTAATAACCAAGAAAAGTAATATTGCAACAATGCACGCGCATGCCTGTGTGTGTGTCTCTCTCTTTTGCCCCTTTGTGTGTGTCTCTCGCGTGTGTGTCTCTTAAGCGCACGCCTCTGTGTCTGTGTGTGTGTCTGTCTGTCTCTGCACAGGGAATGCACAGGAAGAGACTGAACACGTGCTGTGTGGCCCCGCGCATGCGCACTTCTCCAGAAGACACACACACACGGACTGTGCGCATCTGTGTGTGTGACTCACTTTCATTTCTTACGTCATCAGCTCTACCCCTTAAATACTAGGGTGACAATTCATTTGTGATTTGGATAAAAAAAACTCAAAACAACGTAGTGCATATTTCTTTCTCAAATTTCTGGTTTTTGAATTTCCAGTTTGACTTTGATATCAATAAGAAAATTAGGCTTTGCTGCAAAAGGTTTCATTTTCATGGTTATAACTTGTTTCTGGTTTTGATTTTGTTTCATCTCTTGGTACTAGCATCGAGCATGTGGGCCTTGAAGCATGTAAGACAACATATTGTGAGATACGTCCTTTCAGTATTTTCAAGCTTTGTGCTCTAAAATATCTGAATAGTTCCCATGCCCAAAGCCACTTCTTCAAAGTGATCTGTGCTGAAGATCCGGCTTATTTTCTAATAAACAGTGTTGAATGAATTATGTTTCTTTATTATTTAATGGTCATTTGTTGGAAAATATTTATTAAGGTTTTTGGGGATCCTGAGTAAATATTTGAAATTAACTTTTCATTTCACGTGAATTTTATTATAGTTAAAATCACTTAACCTCTTTTTCAAATATTATTTTGCTTTCTATGGGCGCCGGCATTTTGTGGTTGATTGCGACAACATTGCTAGGTGAAATCAATGAGAACATGACAGTACTATGGTTAGTGCCTTGCAGATTTCCCAAAGATCATCAAGACTCACTTGCTTCTTCCCTGTTGACTCTCTTGCCATCTCTGAACTTATTAATAAGTCTAATTCCTCCTCCTGTCTGCTTGATCCTGCCCCCATTTCTCTGCTTAAGACATGCTCATGCATAATTAGTATTCCTATTGCCTCATTGGTAAATGCATGTTTCATTTCAGGTTCTGTCCATACTGCTCTCAAAACTGCTGCAGTTACCCCAATCCTTAAAAAACCTAACCTGGATCCTTCTATTCTCTCCAGTTACAGGCCTATCTCTAATCTTCCTTTTTTGGCTATGGTGATGGAACACGTGGTTGTTACACAACTTCATGCTTTTCTTCTAGGTAATACACTCTATGAGCCTTTTCAGTCTGGCTTTCGTACACAGCACAGCACTGAGACAGCTCTTCTCAGAGTAGTCAATGATCTTCTCCGGTCTGCATATTGCAGTTTCCTTAATATTCTCCTCCTTCTTGACTTAAGTGCAGCATTTGACACTGTTAATCATGAAATCGTCCTGTCACATCTCTCTGCTGTAGGCATCTCTGGCTTAGCCCTTCAGTGGCTCTCGTCATATCTTTCTAATAGGTAACAGTTTGTCACACTTGACCGATATAAATCCTCCACCTCACCTGTGTCACATGGTGTCCATCAGGGTTCAGTCCTTGGGCCATTACTTTTCCTACTTTATATCCTACCTTTGGGCCAGATTATTTACAGAGATGGCCTTAACTTCCAAGGTTATGCAGACGATATACAGTTATATCTTAGTACAGATTGCCCTACAGATTCACCTCCCAGCATACACACTGTTTGCATCACTGATCTTAAGCTATGGATGGAAAATAACTTTCTCAAACTTAATGCCAATAAAACTGAAGTGTTACTGGTAGGTCCAAAATCCCAACTTTCTAAGTCATCCAATTTCTCTATTTCTGTTGATGGTACACTTGTCAAACCTGCTCCTGTTGACAGAAATCTTGGTGTTTTGTTTGATTCGTCACTTAACTTTGAGCTACACATTAGGTCTCTTTCCAAAATTTCATTCTATATTCTCCATAACATTGCCTGCCTCCGTCCATTTGTGTCCTTTAATGATGCTCAAACTCTGGTTCATTGTTTCATAATGTCTCGTATTGATTACTGTAATTTCCTCTTCATTGGCCTCCCTGCAAAATCTATACAGAAGCTACAGTATATTCAGAACTCCGTAGCCAGAGTCCTCACCCATACAAAGCGTTTTGCTCACATCTCCCCTGTTCTTTCCCAGCTTCACTAGTTACCTGTTCCATCAAGGATTAAATTCAAGATTCTGCTTCTCACCTTCACAACCCTACATAACCTTGCCCCCTCTACCTCACTCAGTTACTAGCTCCTTACACTCCTTGTCACTCTTTCAGGTCCTTGAGCAGTAATCTCCTTACTGTCCCATGCACCAGACTCTCCATCCTGGGAGGCAGGTCATTCAGTGTTATGGCCCCTCAACTCTGGAACTCTCTTCCTCAGTCTCTCTTCCTGCAGTTTTAAATCTCAACTGAAAACTTTCCTCTTCTATAAACTTTTGTCATCTGTGTTTTATTTTTTTTATTTCACTCTGTATGTAAAGCGACCTTGGGTTTGTGAAAGGCACTTAATAAATGTAACTTATTACATATGGACAATAAAACAAAAAAAAAATGTAGATTCTGTAATAAAGAAGCAGAAACTCATAAAGATTTGGTGTTTTTAGCCCTGTATACTGCAACAAAAATCAGGTCAATAGTTTCCAAAACTCATAGAAGGATAGGTAAATGGACAATTTATGGGGTTGGACCGGAAATTAAACAGTGGGGTTCTGGGAAAATCGTGGTGCTAGATGGGTGGCTGATGTCATCACACGAGGAAGAGACGGAATAAAGGAACCCGGAAGTGCTGCGACTCTTTGGATTGTCTGGGCAGTATTACGGTGGCGGAGCCTCGTTCTTTCTGCGAAAAAAAGAAGAGAGAGGTTAGTATGCTGCTGTTGTCCCCTGGCACAACTTGCCGGGATGCGTGTCAGGTCCTTAAACTGCTCCCCATGCGCGCGTGCGTGACCCCCCCTTCAGCCCAGACCCATCAGGTCGGGCGGCCTGAACCAAGAGGTCGTGAACCCGTGAGAGTGCATCAGTGTTGGCTTGAAGGTTACCTCGATGATAAGTGACGGTGAACTTATACGGCTGCAAGTCCAAAAACCACCTGGTAACCCAAAGATTTCGAGTCCCTGTGAAGGGCCATCCACTGGAGGGTGGCATGGTCTGTCACAAAGGTAAACTCCTGGCCCTGTAGGTAGTACCGCAGGTGAGTTACTGACCACTTGATGCATACCACATGCAAAGGGACCCTTTTATTTGTCAAATCTGTCAAGGGGGCAGCCCTCTCAGAAAACCAAGGTACAAACCGGTGGTAGTAACTCGTTAATCCTAAGAAGGCTTAAACCTGTTTTTTGACTATCGGACGGGGCCATTCCAGGATGTTGTTTATTTTGGAGCACTGTGGTTTCACCAACCCTCCTCCTACCAGGTAGCCCAAATATTTGGCTTCATTCAACCTGAAGAAACACTTCCGGGGATTGATGTGCAGCCTGGCTTTCGCTACCGTCAGGAGGACAGCATAAACCTGAAATACATATTTTTCCCAGGTGCTGGAAAAGATGACCACGTCATTGAGGTAGGTGGCACAATAGGACTGGTGGGGCCGTAGCACTCTATCTACCAGACATTGGAAGGTTGCTGGTGCCCTGTGCAGCCCAAATGGAAGTACCTTGTACTGCCAGTGTCCACTAGGGGTGCTAAATGCCGTTTTCTTTCTGGCGGATGCCGTTAAGGGAATTTGGAGGTAACCCTTCGTCATGTCAAGGGTAGTCAAGTAATGGGCTGTCCCCAGCCTCTCGAGGAGCTCGTCCACACGGGGCATGGGATAGGCATCAAATTTGGAGACCTGATTAAGACGTCTGAAGTCATTACAGAATCTCCATGAGCTGTCTGTCTTAGACACAAGGACGATAGGACTGGACCAGGGGCTATGACTCTCCTCAAAATGCCCATGTCCAACATCTGTTGAACTTCTAACTCCACCTCAGCACGTTCCCTGACGACCACCCCTGGGTCCGTCACAATGTCATGCTGAATCAGTGAGGTCCAGCCTGGTGCTTCACTGACCACGTCTGGGACAGACAGGATTGCACTTTCGAGCTCACGTCGCTGGTGGGAAGTCAAATTGTGGCTGAGGTTAAGTGTGTGCGTGGTCCTTCCTGGGTATTTGACGTAGCTGACAGACTGGGCAAGACTGACAGAAACGCTGGACCTCTTCATTGATCCTGGGTCAGTACTGTAGAATCGGAGCTTTACTCTCTCCAATGTTTTCTTGGTCCTGAGATGGGTGCCTAAGAGGTGGGCATCAGCTAGTTCACAAACCTCCCGAAGGTAGGTCCGTGGAAGTAACAGCAACTTCCGTACCTCACCTTCGTGTTCCGCAACTTGATACAAGAGTTCATTATCTAAAAAAAAGTAGGGTCCTGGTGGTGTGGAATCTAGTGATGGTATGTCGTCTGCGGACATGATGGCATTCTGGGCAAACCAGGGGATTATCATTTCACTGTTCTCTTTTAAATGACTTTGGCATAGACCAACTGAGTGGGTCATGTGTCCGGTCCGGGGTAGTGCTCACCTGCCCTGGAACCAAACCCGGTTGCACTTCTGGGTTGAGGTCTGTCGCCAAAGAGAGCTCCCCCGGGCCATCCACGTCATTATTAGTTGCCGAGGAGCACGCCGTTGGAGCATCTGGGAGGGCGCTTTGACCCTCCATAATCAGACCCAACTTAGATGTAGAAATTGTGACAGCTCTACCGCGTTTACTTTCCGACCAGTCTTGTCCCAATATACTGTAACTGAATAAGGGCCTCGAGCAGCACAGCGACAAGCAGTTGTTTCGGACTCCCCTCCCAGGTTATAAAACACTTTGCAGACCTGTATGACCTGGTCTCCCCATGCACACAAGTTACGCTCGTTCGTTGAGCGAGCCATTGTCATAGTAGAACATAATGGTGAGCAACAATGGTAATGTTGCTCCCTGAGTCAAACAATGCCACAACCAAGTGCCCATTTAATAACATCACTCGCGTATTTGTGACCGTTAGAGGGTTCGACAGTGCACAGTACCTCTCCCCCCTTGCGTAGCTGCAGTCCATCGGCTCTACATTGAGGGGACATGTGGGAAGGATATGCCCCACCTTGCCACACTTGAAACAGCGTGGCGGGGCAGACACCCGGTCTCTTGGTTTAGCCGGAGCCACCGCAACACAATGGGTGGGTTCAGGGGTGGCGACACGTAACTGTCGGACCTTGCAGGCTGGCTTCTCAGACCCCCCAATTTGGCTCACTGCCAGTTGTCACTCCAAGATCTCCAGAAGACCGTTCATGACTTTAAATGGGTGTCTCCGGACCTGCTGGGCGAGGTAGTCCGGCATAGCGTAGACCAAACCCTCGCTGGCCACCTGCTCGACCACCTGGTGGGCCTGGTGGATATCTGGCCGTAGGCAACGCACAAGCTTGCCCCAGTACTCAAACGTCTGGGCTCTAGCTGGGAGACTGGGGTTGAATCTCCACTGCCGTCATACTCTTGCCTGCTGGCCAGAGGTTACGTTGTAGCGTTTATAGAGCTTGGTTTCGAGTCGATGTCCTCTCAAAGACGGTCAGATACGACTCGAGATTGTTTTCCTCTGTGAGAGGGACGATTGGAGGTGGTGGAGGCCATGTGGGCTCTGGCTTTACTGCTTCCGCCTCTTCATTTCAGCAAGCTCCTTCTTTGTGGCTATGAGGTCTATCTTGACCGCCTGGAGCTCATTTGGCAAAGTGGTTAGGACTGTATTCAGGTCCTGCCCTTCTGACATCTTCGGGCTGTATCCTGCCGACTACGTCAACTGTAATAAAGAAGCAGAAACTCATAAAGATTTGGGATTTTTAGCCCGTATACTGCAACAAAAATCAGGTCAATAGTTTCCAAAACTCAAAGACATAGAAAGATAGGTAGACAGACAATTTATGGGGTCCGACCGGAAATTAAACAGTGGGATGCTGAGAAAATCATGGTGCTGGATGGGTGGCTGACGTCATCACATGCGGACCAGAAGGAAGAAAAGAACCCGGAAGTGCTGCGGCTCTTTGGATCGTCCGGGCGGTATTCTTTCTGTGAAAATAAGAAGAGAGAGGTTAGTACGCTGCCGTTGTCCCCTGGCATGACTTGTCGCGATGCATGTCCAGTCCTTAAACTGCTCCCCATGCGTGCGACACTTCATAAGTTATAATTCTGTCTTCTGTGGTATAAAGAAAAAGAGCTTAGTTTCTTTTTTTTCCTTTATATACAACATCCAAAGGGTTCCTTCCTTC
Organism: Polypterus senegalus; assembly: GCF_016835505.1. Lineage (NCBI taxonomy): Eukaryota > Metazoa > Chordata > Cladistia > Polypteriformes > Polypteridae > Polypterus > Polypterus senegalus. Next base: position 73,871,426 of record NC_053159.1, on the reverse strand, counting down.
TTCTTCGTACAAGCACAGCTTTTATAACCTTCTGTCTCTTTATCTTTCAATATCTCTGTCTAACCATTAACATGCTTATTGTATTCTTTTTCCCCATTTTGGTTCTCACTCAATCTGTCATTTTAATATATACTTTCCATGGTGTCATTTGTTATCGTTTGTTCTTGATTTCCTCATGCCTTTTATCTCTCACAATATCTTTAACTATATTGAAACATGCCTTCACTGGCCCTAATCATCACAGTGTGAACTCAAATAATGTGATTTGATAAACCTTGATAATTTAACAAATGAAACATTAGATATTCTGCCATGTTCATGTTTCACAGTTGTTTTCTCCTTTATTATCTTCTGACATACAACTACCCTGGGAAGAGACATTAAAGAGAAAAATGAACCACTAACTGTGAAATTGCTCGCTGCTTTTTTATGTATAACCATATTTCCAGGCAAACATAACTGATGCTATTAAGTGCTAATGCTATCTAAACAGTTTTCCCTGATCAAATGAAGCTCCAAAGGATGTCTGAACTCAATCCTTAACATATTTTTGACTCCTGCCCATACTGGAAGAGAAAGTCCATAAAGGCAACCATTGACATCACCTCGCCCCTATTTCCAGCTCTACCTCTTTTGGCACCAGGCTATAAAAGTCACCACTAACAGGAAGTCAATGTTAGTTGAAGGTCCTGCTTTTGGAAAAGCATGTTGGTCCTACCACAGAATTTTCTTTTTTATCATTGCCTATTTTTTCATTCATTTTTGCTTAAGCCACATCACCCTCTTGATTCATTCCATTTACACTGGCTTAACTTCTACCCTGGACCAAACTGAGTGCTTTACCCTGCACCATATGTGATTTCCCAGTCCCCTCCTAATGTCATACTCCCTTGTTACTTTTCAAAAGTCTGGCCTGGTTGTCACACCAATTATTGTTAATTATAAAAACTTCGCTCTACTCCACTATGCCTCTTTGAAGAAGGTTTTCATTGTTCTTTTCCTACAGAGGTGTGGATGAGGCCAACAGGAGCAATTACCCTGTCTTCTGTGTAATCCCAAGGGCCTGACTCTGTGGTCAGTAAAGATCCTTGAGCACCTTCTGTTAAGAGTAGGGTGTTTCCCGATGTCCTAACTAAATTGCCCATTCTGATCTCAGAATTATCCCACCTCTCTAAATGGCTATGTCTCCCTGTCACTACTTCACTACCTAATATCTAACTGGTTGTGAGTGTACTGGCACAAAATGGCTACCATTGTATCAGTCATATGGGTGCAACACATTGATGGTGGAAGTGGCTCCCCATCTCAATGTAAAGTACTTTGAGTGTATTGGAAAATGCTTTATAAATGCAATATCTTCTTCTTCTTCTTGACAGAAGATTTTTTAAATATTAAATAATATATTAGGATCAAATGGCTGAATGAATGCTTAAATCTGGTCTACAGACCTGCACAGTAAAAATGTTTTTTCCATTTTATCTGCTGAACAAATTTGTTCTGCTTGTGGGCAATACTGGCTGAGCCAGTAGTTGTTCGGTGCAAATAAACTTAAGAAAAATAAACTGTCACGAAGACATGCAGCTCCTGTCCTCTGAGCAAGAGGATTCAATCATTGCCATTCAAGTAGTGTCACTGATAAGCAGTTTCATTGGGACTGATAACTGAATAGTTCATCAATTATCTGTGTTTCCAAGATCACCAGTGGACCAGTGAGAGAGGAAGATCTTGAGTGCGCATTTTTTAATTCTGTTGAATTTGGAAATATCTTGGAAAGATTCAGAAGGTCACCCCTTTTTCACAAGAGCTCAGATCCATTCTTCCGGTTGTGTTTATCACATTTACCAGCAACATTGGCAATCCAGGTAGTTTCAATGGTTAAATGTTCAAGATTTGAATGTATCAGAACAGACAATAAATGCAGTTCAGTAATGCAGTATTAAGAACATCTCAAAGGGTATGCTATCTGGTTCGGAATACACTTAGATCGCAATACTTTACAGTTTTATGTCTAATGTACATGCTGAAGTGCTTTTGTTTCCCAATGCTACACCTCTAGTTGTAACTACTGACCTCTTCATTAATAATAAATGCCAACACCTTCTATTTGGTTTGTTTTTTCTTAGACGATTTTTAACACACACACTAGAATGACTATAAAGAAAGAATATTAAAAAGAAGAAAAATTCTTACTTGGCTGTCACAGTCACAGTGCGGCATTATGAAGATGTATTGCTGTTGGTATAAAGAAGTCTTTGCTTTGACACATTATTCATTGGCTGAAAGTGCTCAGTGTGTCAGAGAGGATGAGCAGCATTGTTCATAATGGCACTCAGTTTTGTTTTAATTCTCTTCTTCACTACGACCTCCAGCGTGTCCAGAGTGCGCTCTATAACTGAGCTTGCCCTTTTACTTGGTTAACTGATTTGGTGGGCATCTCTTGAACTGGTGGTACCATCCAAGCTAACCAAAGTGTATACAATCATACTGGTCATCACAGAGTTATACAAGATGTGAAGAATGTCACTTGCCACATTAAAGAAACTCAGTCTCCTATGAAAAAATAGGCTGCTCCTCCCTGTGTTGATGTGGACCACCAGGTACTTGTTGGAGCCCACCACCTCAATATCCACTCCCTGCATAGAGACCAGACATACGGTGAAAGTCAATAACCAGTTCCTTGGTTTTGCTGATGTTAAGATGTTAAGACAATTCTCTTTGCACCAAGAAACAAACTTCTCCACCTGACTACTGTACTCTGTCATATCCCCTTTATCAATACACTTCATAAGTGCAGAATCACCAGAGAATTTCTGCAAGTGACATGACCTGGAGTTATATTTATACTCGGAGGTGTACAGAGTTAAGGGAAAAGGTGACAGGACTCATAAAGTGCAGGCTGCCTGACTGATAGTTCATTATTCAGGACACCATAGGTTCATCCACCTGCCTATCTCTGAGTTTACCCCTTAACAGGGATGGCTGGTTGGTATTGAAGGCACTGGAGAAATCAAAAAACATAATCCTCACAGTGCTGTCGGCTTTGTCTAGGTGAGAAATAAGCCTTGTGGAGCAGATAGAATATTGCATCCTCCACTCCAATCCAGGTGGGTCTACCACAACAGGACTCATATAGCCCAGGACCAGTCTCTCAAAAGTCTTTAGGTGAAGAGGCAGATGCCTTCTTTGGAACAGGAATAATGCAGGGTGTTTTCTACAGAAGTGGCACTTTCTGAAGCCTTAGGGACAAACTGAACAGGTGACAGAAAGACCTGTTGCCCATACATGTTTTATTTAAGGATGAAATGCTATAGTAAAATCATCTGAACTCTACTTAAAAAGTACATGAAAGACTCCTCAACAAAAATAAAAGTGTGGTTTTGCTAAGACTGTCAGATTCACAATCACATGCTCTCCATATCATGTTTGTCTTTATTCAGATCTGAAACTCAATTGATTTTTAGTTTTTTATTTAAGTAGCTATTCCACCCCAAAAAAAAATTTAAATATAAAAATTAGAACATTATAATCATTTTGATCAGAGCAGGGCCATTCAGCCTAACAAGTCTGCCAATCGTATTAATCTAAATTCTCCAAACTACAATCAAGTTAAAAGTTACTAAAGTGCCACTCTCTGTCACACTTCTTACTAACTTATTCCAAGTGTCTATAGAACTCTGCGTGGAGAAAAAAAACTTCTGACATTTGTGTGAAGCTTACCCATAACAAGTTTCCAACTGTGTCTCTGTAATCATGTTGAAGAATGCATTTTAAAGTAACAACTGTGATCCACTGTTCTGATTCTCTTCATAACTGTGAAAAACTCAGTCATGTCACTTTTTAATGTTCATCGGCATAAACTGAAAACGTCCAACTCTTTCAGTCTTTCCTCACAGCTTATACCTGTCAATCAAGGCTATCAAGACTAGAAAAATAACAACTAAATATATCTGATATTTTGTTGTGTGTATATATATTTACCTTATATTGTTCTTCTTATATATCTGCTACTTCATCATCCCCTTACAGTTAAAATAGTGAAAAGAAATTTTTCCTCTTAGTATTTCCATTAGGAGGCTCTTTTTGATTTTTTTTTTTTTTACTATTGGCTGCCCTTATGTGTTCAAATGGTATTTGAGACTGGCACATATTGTCAAAAACTTGTCATTGCAGTAGACTGGTAAATGTCTGAAGCAGGTAAAGAAGAACATGCTTCAAGACGGGAACTAATAATTTCCCCTTGGGATTAATAAAGTATCTATCTATCTATCTATCTATTGTGGTCCCCGGCCGGGGCTGGGACGCCCAGGAGGACGAGAGGAGGGCTTGTGCCTCCTCCAGACTGAGAGGGGGCGTCCGTCCTGGTTATGTTGGGGGCCTCGGGTTAAGGGCTTAGAAGCCCAGCTCTGTAGGGACCCGTGGCCACAGCCAGGCGGCGCCCCAGTACCTTATTATCCCGGGAGCCCGGCACTTGGGAAGACGACAGGGGACACACGGACGGCTTCCGGGTGCGGAGCCGGCACTTCCGCCACACGGGGGGGAAGCAGCTGGAGCCCATCTGGGTTCCTATAAAAGGGGCCGCCTACCTCCGGTCATTAGTGGAAGTCGGGTGGAAGAGGACGGAGCTGGAGTGAGGACTGGAGGCGGCCAGGAGGAAAAGAGACACAGGACTGTGTGGCCTGGACATTGGGGGAATCGGTGCTGGAGGCACTGGGGTTTGTGCACGTGACTTGTTTGTAAATAATAGTTGTAAATAAACGGTGTGTTGGGTGAAACTATGTTGTCCGTCTGTGTGTGTCCGGGCCAGCGTTCACACTATCTATCTATCTATCTATCTATCTAATAACCCTTTAAAAAAGTCCATGCTCACACAACATTCTCATGCTCTATTGTCTTCATAAGCAGTCACTCTGGGTTTTTCAGTTTTTCCTTTTGAGTCTTGTCTGCCTCATCAGATAGGTGGTCATTCTCCATTGAGAACTTTTTATGGCATGTGTCTGCAATCTACCAAAGTTGACACCTTAGTAAGTTGGGCCTTGAAAATCTATTTGAATTTTCATTGGCTCCCTCATCAGACTCAGCTGGGAGGCACAAAACTTGCATTTGTCTGCCCAAAGGGGAACGTTCTGCAGGATCATAGCTGTGAATCTGGATGTCTTTGTCTCGTGGAGGACATTGGAATTGATATAACAATCCTCCCAGCTGATACAAAGACTATTAAAGATGAAATCTATTGAGAGTTTTTAGGAGACAGTGGTAGGTATCTCAGGTCTTGCTACCTTAGAAGAAAGTAATAGAAAATGGCCACATACACCAGTAACTCTTAAGTTATGGGAGAAAATCACAGACATGTTTGCGATGGGTTGTCATATGATTGTGTAATAAAATTAGCCAAGTTCATCCAAGCATGAATTCTGTGGCAAGTCATATACCACCCTCAATTTAGCATATTATTTATTACAGTAGTATGCAATTCAAGATGCATCCTATAAACAATGATGTTGATGCATCACAGGGAGCTTTAATTTTATAGCATGAAAATATAATAAATATTCTCCACAACTGCAGCACCTCTCACACAACTTAATCAAAACGAGATTACTGAAAGGCAAAGATGTGCATAAGAAAGGTTGGAAACAGAGAAGCTTGTCAGGTGAAGGCACCTTAGGAGTAGTTTGAAATGTCAAAATTAAAATAACAGGTGAGGCAAAAGATTGTGCTGTTGGGGTAAGGTAATAAGGTGGTGGTTTACATCTTGTGTTGTGGCAGTGTTATATGTTATGTCCAGTTTCAGTGGCTATGGACAACAGATTGAAACCTCATTATACAGTATGTTTGCCATTATGTCTTACATTGACTTCAAATTTGAGTCAAAGTTTAACTTTTCTCAGTAATGGTAAATACCTTCGTGTAACACTATTTTAAACTGTTTCAATAAATTTCAATCTGCTCATAATGTAAAAGATGTATTTGTTAGACCATTTACTCCAGAAAATATCAAAAGGGTAAAACACAGGCTACAACATGGAGCCTTCGGCATTCAGCAGGATGTGTCAGTTATTGATATTAAAGTTCTTTTTCAAACTGCACTGTTCAGGAAATTCTTCATTAAAATTTATCTTATGACCTATATAAAATACAAATAACGCATACATTTATAGGAAAAATCTATGTGACTCAATTTCTTAACTCAGTTTATCGAATTGTTAAATGAAAATCAGGATATGCTGAGCAATCTGCAAACTCATTTACAGTACCAGAATGAATTTTTAATGGAGGCGCTCATTTGAAAAATTTTATTTAAAAAATTATGATATTTAGGACAAGGCAAATAAACTGCATGGTTTAATTATTTTTTGACTGGTTTAACCCTGTGCCAGAAGTTAAATAAATAAATAAAGTGACTATTCACACAATCCTTTCAAAAACTGTCATATCTTTGTGCTACCTCAGTTTTTAAGACAAATTTATTTCTCTCAGCTTTATCATTAGGTTTTTCCCCTGGCAGTGATATACCTCTGGAATCAATTCCATGTTTTGAATGACATTTACTGTATGTTTCATAATTGCGACTCGGTTACTTTTCTTGGTATTCGCATGTGTATGAATGTTTCTTTGCCAGCAATCCTGCTCTCAAGCACGTTCCCATAAGGCCTACTTTTCAGAAATGTGTAATTATTTTTTTGGGGTGCCTTTCTTGCATCCTGTCCACTTTTATACTTGATACCTCCCATGCCATTTTTCCTCCTTATGTGTCTCACACTTGCACTTACCTATTTTGTTGTGTCACCAAAGCCCAATCAAATTCTTAGAGGGACTGGACACACATCATTTTTATTATATAGTAGATACTGTAAGCGTCCTATCCACTTTTCTCTTTTAGTAATATTAATGTGAGAAATTTATTTGCATGGAAACAAAAATATTTACTTTTTTGCATCATGTGGCCACTGTTGCTTGTCTACTGTATGTATGGCTTTGCTGTCCTTATAGTAATAATCCTCTTCTTGGGCCCCAGTATGATACCAGTTTTCTTAACTGGGTCTTCAGATTAAAAAGTTTAAGAACCCTTGATATAGATCATTATCTTCCGTTGCTTCTTGATATCACAGTGTCATCTAGCTGTACAGTCTCAGAATGGCAATACATGTGTTTGGACATCTTGGTCCAGAAATGATTTTCCACAGGGTTTTTTTGATGGAAGTCCTCTTATTTTTTTCTTGTGTTTACCCATCTAAAAGTTTGCAAGTGCCTCAGGATACTCTGAAGCAACACCAGGATTCAGGGAAAATTTCCTTAGAAAAGTAGAGCAGAAAATTTAGGCCCACAAGACAAAAGATGTTCCCCGTGGTGGAGAGCAGGATGATGCAATGGTGATTTCTATACTTTAATCTTGTTGCCATTTCTGAGGTCTAGTCAGATTTCTTTGTCTTTCCAGACCTTACTTATATTCAAGTCCCTTAACACCAGCTTTCAACATTTCCATAGGGATGTCTTCCAAGTAGCCGAGCTTATTTTCCTTCAATTGCATTCTAGCTTGAAGAAGGCTTTCCTCTTGAGCTGGAATGAGAGTGTGGGTATAAGCAACCAAAATTAGCTTTCTCTGCAGGTTGACTGGGCTCACCTTTAGAGATAGGGTGAGAAGCACAGACAACTGGGAGAGGCATAGAGTAGAGCCACTGGCCCTCCGCATCAAGAGGAGCCAACTGAAGTGGATCTTTCATCTGATATACTAGATGGGAGGAGACCCTGGAGAAGACCCAGGGCTTGCTGGGATGATTTTATAGAAACACCTTAAGATCCCACAGCATAAGCTGGCAAATGTGGCTGGGGAACAGGATGTATGAGCTTCACTGCTAAGAATGTTACCCAGTTTATGATAAGTGGTGGAAAACAAATTAAAGAATAAAATTGGGTACCACCATTTTTTGGGAAAATATACACACCTTTGGCCAGAGCTTTCCCAGTCAAGGGTACAGGTATAGTGCTATTTACACTGTTAGAGGCTCTAACCATAATTTGAAAAAAGGAGATATTGAACCAGCAATGCTTTAACCAAAAGGCACTACATGAATCAGAACTCTGATGTGGAGGACCTTTTACCCTTCATCTACTGCCAAAAGAAGTAGGAAGGGCTGCCATCACTTTGTGGGGAAGAATCCAACAGAGGGCAACCTCTGTCCAGAAATGTGGCTAGTTGGTATGATGCCCCTGTTTTAAAGAAGCAGAGAGTTCTAGTGCATAAAAGAATGGGTATGTGGAGAAACATTTTTGTAATTGCAACACTGCAGTATCTGGCAAATACATGGCTGCACCACATTTGTCAACACTTTTCTCTGCATCAGAGTGCTGTGCTCGAATTTTGTAGTGTGTCTTATTTTCAGGTTGGTTGCTTGCAATTCTAAATAAAATGTGGTTCAAGCAGTTCATAGACAATGTATTCCCAACAGACGACTACATGGCTTACGATTTATGCAATATTTACATCTGTATTGTTGTATGTTTGCAGATGACAAAGGGAAGGAATCTCAGTGATCACATGTCAAACGAGACAGACCAGGCACCGACATGTGTTAATGCAATGTGAATGTGTTCTATTTCTCGCAGCACAGTCACTCGGTTCTATTACCCCGAAATCTTTGGCATGGTTGTATTAGTACCCCAGCAAACCCAACTGCCACAAACACATTCAGTGTACACTTCTTGGAAGATCAATTTTAAGAAACAATGCCTGCTCAAGGCTATACTCAATATGCCAACAAATGCACATGCTCACTCATACATTATGTCAGCAAATGATATTCTAGTAATAATTAATAAATATACACACCCACTTTGTTCTGAACACACACCAGAATGCACCAGAAAGCAAGAAAATTAGAAAGAAATAAAAGTTTTCTGACTTAAAGAGATTAGCCTTACTTAACTGCAGAGTGACCTGTTCAAAATGCCAGACAACTGAACGAGCACCCATAAGGAGCATTTCTTAGCTTTGTTTCTCTGGCTGGGATGTAATTCCATCCATCCATCCTATTCCGCTTATCCGAGATCGGGTTGCGGGGGCAGCAGCTTGAGCAGAGATGCCCAGACTTCCCTCTCCCTGGCCACTTCTTCCAGCTCTTCCGGGGGAATCCCGAGGCATTTCCAGGCCAGCTGGGAGACATAGTCCCTCCAATGTGTCATGGGTCTTCCCCGGGGCCTCCTCCCGGTTAAACGTGCCTGGAACACCTCACCAAGGAGGTGTCCTGGAGGCATCCCGATCAGATGCCCAAGCCACCTCATCTGACTCCTCTCGATGCGGAGGAGCAGCGGCTCTACTCTGAGCCCCTCCCGGATGACTGAGCTTCTCACCCTATCTTTAAGGGAAAGCCCAGACACCCTGTGGAGGAAACTCATTTCAGCCGCTTGTATTTGCGATCTCTTTCTTTTGGTCACTACCCATATCTCATGACCATAGGTGAGTGTAGGAACGTAGATCGACTGGTATACTGAGAGTTTTGCCTTACGGCTCAGCTCCTTTTACACCACGACAGACCGATGCAGAGCCCGCATCACTGCGGACGCCGCACCGATCCGCCTGTCAATCTCACGCTTCATTCTTCCCTCACTCGTGAACAAGACCCCGAGATACTTGAACTCCTCCACTTGGGGCAGGATCTCACTCCCAACCCTGAGAGGGCACTCCACCCTTTTCCGGCTGAGGACCATGGTCTCGGATTTGGAGGTGCAGATTCCCATCCTAGCCGCTTCACACTCAGCTGCGAACTGATCCAGAGTTAGCTGAAGATCACGGCCTGATGAAGCAAACAGGACAACATCATCTGCAAAAAGCAGTGACCCAATCACGAGTCCAACAAACCGGACCCCCTCAATGCCCTGGCTGCGCCTAGAAATTCTGTCCATAAAAGTTAGGAACTGAGTTGGTGACAAAGGGCAGCCCTGGCGGAGTCCAACTCTCACTGGAAACAGGTTCGACTTACTGCCAGCAATGCGGACCAAGCTCTGACACCGGTTGTACAGGGACCGAACAGCCCTTATCAGGGGGTCCGGTACCCCATACTCCTGGAGCACCCCCCACAGGATTCCCCAAGGAACACGGTCGAATGCCTTTTCCAAGTCCACAAAACACAGGTAGATTGGTTGGGCAAACTCCAATGCACTCTCCATTACCCCGCTAAGGGTGTAGAGCTAGTCCACTGTTCCGTGACCAGGTCGAAAACCACACTGTTCCTCCTGAATCCGAGGTTCATCTATCTGACGGACCATCCTCTCCAGGACCCTCGAATAGACTTTTCCAGGGAGGCTGAGGAGTGTGATCCCTCTGTAGCTGGAACACACCCTCCGGTCTCCCTTCTTAAAGAGGGGGACCACCACCCCGGTCTGCCAATCCAGAGGCACTTTCCCCGATGTCCATGCGATGTTGCAGAAGTATGTCAACCAGGACAGTCCTACAACATCCAGAGCCTTGACGAACTCCAGGCATATCTCATCCACCCCCGGGGCCCTGCCACCAAGGAGTTTTTTGAACACCTCGGTGACCTCAGTTCCAGAGATGGGGGAGCCCACCTCCGAGTCCCCAGGCTCTGTTTCCTCAATGGAAGGAATTTTAGTGGGATTGAGGAGGTCTCCGAAGTACTCCCCCCACTGACCCACAACATCGAGGTAAGCAGCGCACCATCCCCACCATATACAGTGTTGACATTGCACTGGTGAACCAGAATCTCCTCGAAGCCACCCGAAAGTCGTTCTCCATGGCCTCCCCAAACTCCTCCCACACCTGAGTTTTTGCCTCAGTAACCACCGAAGCCGCATTCCGCTTGGCCTGCCGGTACCTATCAGCTGCCTCCAGAGTCCCACAGGACAAAAGGGTCCCATAGGACTCCTTCTTCAGCTTGACAGCATTCATCACCGCCGGTGTCCACCAACGGGTTCGGGGATTGCTGCCACGACAGGCACCAACCACCTTACGGCCACAGCTCCGGTCAGCTGCCTCAAAAATAGGGGATGTACTTCAGATTTCAAAATAAAAAACAAGTAAGGGAGAACTTGACCCATTTTATTGCAGTGGAGGTACTGATATGTTTTGGTGCTCTTATAATTTTTCATGGTCTTAATGCCCATGCTGAGGGATAAAACAAAGTAATTAAAGATATCCCCACACATCAAAGGCAGTCAGTTTTATAAGGTTGTCTTCTGGAGTGGACTTGGTACTTCACTTATTTATCCAATCTTGATAAATAAGTGGAACTGTGTTCCATTACTAGCTGTATGTTTATCATTGAAATTGTTTCAAATTGGAAATTCTAGCACATTTTAATGGTCAGAAGTCATTAATAAGATGTGTACAGTTTTTTTGCAATAACACACAATTTTGTCATATGCAGAACAATTCCGTCTTACAATTTAAACAATGCATAGAAGAAAGCAAGGAAGGGTAATTGCATGTGCATCATAAAGACAGTAGAAAAAGAAAACTGAAGGTCAAATTGTAGAATAAATCAGAGACCACATCTGGACTACTGTGTGCAGTTCTGGCCATTGTATTGGATCACAGCTGTGCAGAGAAGAGCAGTCAGGTGAATATCTATGCTAATCAGACTAAAACTAGCCAAAGAGAACCCTCAATGTGACATTAACCTGTCATACATTTGCCTCATAGTGCACCGCACTTCTCCATGTAAGCAACGGTACTTCACAGCGATGACAGTCACCATAAATAACATAACAAAGTGTATAATGAAATATTGATTTATTGAATTCTTTATGTATATATTATAACGGAAAGACGGGATTTCTACCCAGCTGGAACACCTTCATAAAGCAAGGACAAGGTGAAAGAGCTTGCACAGGGCAATACCTCCCCCTGGACGACAGATGGCAGTCCCATTGGCTTGCTACGGTGCCATAGGTTTGGAGCATGGAACCTTAACCCTGTTGGAGCCTGTGGATACTGCCAGGGGGTACATTTGGAATGGCAGAACTCGCTTCTTCACCACACCCGAAACAGCTGCTGGAAGGAGATAGTGGAACACCTGGAACCCTTCTGGGTGCTCTATAAAAGGAGTCATCTCACTCCATTCAGGGAGGCAGAGTCGGGAGGGAGAAGACAATGCTTGCCTGAGGAGGAGTAGAGACAGAGGGATAGAGGGAAGAAATGCTGTGTGTTGTGTATTTGACTGTTTATTGTGCTTAATGTGCTGTGCATAGGTGCCAAAAAGGAAAGTGTTTCCCACGCTTTAATAAAACACATGTGTGTGCTGGATTTGTGCTTGTGTCTGTTGTGTCAGGTTTTGGGAAGATGGTGTGCCCCCTGGTGTTCACAGGATGTATGTATGAATGAAGGAAAATTAAAAATAGTAAATAGATTTTTCTTAAGACTTATCAATTGTAACTATTCCTGTTAAAATCTAACAGCTGTGCTGCATAGAAATGTCTCATCCTGTGTAAATTGCTCTAAATAGAAATAGACACAACAGGAAAGGGTGAGGAAATTCTACTCTCTGGACCCCAAACACAGACTCTCAAAATTCACCTTTTCATTTCAGAATCTTCCCTTAACACATCATTTAGATGTTTACCTTTTACCCTTTTCATAGTTTACTCTTTTTTCTTAACTCTACTACCTTTATATGCTATTATGCACTCTTTTAACTACCTTGTATCTTACGCTTGGGAATTGCTCTTACAGAAAAGACTGATGAAGGGTCACAGACATCAGGATACAAAAATGAAAGCATCTCCCAAGTCATCTCAGACTCCTTTGTTTGTAGATCTTCAATGACTTGATTCAGAGTCGTAACTCTGACATTGTAGTGAAAAAGAGAACAAAATGCATTTTCATTTAAGCAAATGCAAGGTTGTCACATTTTGCTCCTCTTCTTTGTACCTAAGCTGAGAGCACAGGAAAAATCTTAGAGATTGGAGATAATTCTCTTTCAGGGGACAACTGAATGTTTTCACAAAAAAACACACATTAAGGGAGCTAGAAGAAACTGGGAGCGGAGACCCCCAAGAAAGGGACAAAAAAGACATCAAAAGCTTGTCTCTTCTGTCACAACACCTGGAGCTAAAAACCAGACTAACCATTAGGAGTTCACTTTTGAGGGCTCAACAAGGAGGAACTACATCAAGCAATAGTATAAGTCATATTAATAATGCCACATGTATAGCTGTACAGAGAAATTGTTACTTTCATGTCTAACCAAAATGCAACACTCCAGTGCCATGATGCGAAAGAATGTATTATTTGTCATTAAGATGGGCTTTTGCATTCAAGAACCATTAATGGCAAGTTAGTCTGACATAATCAAAATAAGAGGAAGAGTAATATTAATGACATGGGAGGTTTCTACCTAACATGACAGCAGTAGGGTAAAGAAACACCATGGAGATAAATTAAACAACCGCTGATGACACTGCTGTCATGGGCTGCATCAGGAATGGGCAGGTGGAGGAGTATAGGAACCTAATCAAGGACTTTGTTAAATGGTGCAACTCAAACCACCTACAACTGAACACCAGCAAAACCAAGGAGCTGGTGGTTGATTTTAGGAGGCCCAGACCCCTCATGGACCCCGTGATCATCAGAGGTGACACTGTGCAGAGAGTTCAGACGTAAAAATACCTGGGAGTGCAGCTGGATGATAAATTGGACTAGACTGCCAATACTGATGCTCTGTGCAAGAGAGGACAAAGCCAACTATACTTCCTTAGAAGGCTGGTGTCCTTCAACATCTGCAATATGATGCTGCAGATGTTCTATCAGACGGTTGTGGCGAGCACCCTCCTCTACGCGGTGGTGTGCTGAGAAGGCAGCATAAAGAAAAGGGACACCTCACACCTGGAAAAACTTGTGAGGAAGGCAGGCTCTATTGTAGGCACGGAGCTGGACAGTTTGACATCTGTGGCAGAGCGATGGGCACTGAGCAGGCTCCTGTCAATCATGGAGAATCCACTGCATCCACTGAACAGTATCATCTCCAGACAGAGGAGCAGCTTCAGCGACAGACTGTTGTCACTGTCCTGCTCCACTGACAGACAGAGGAGATCGTTCCTCCCCCACACTGTGTGACTCTTCAATTCCACCTGGGGGAGTAAACGTTAACATTATACAAAGTTATTGCCTGTTATACCTGCCTTGCACTCTCCACCTTGCATTTTTTTACTTGCACTGCATTTTTATCACTATTTAATTAATATTGTTTTTATCAGTATGCTGCTGCTGGAGTATGATGCTTACCATTTCTACTGAATCAATTCTCTGTCTACCACTACCTTTAGTTCTCTCGGTTTATTTTCAACCACTGGCTAATATCTGAGACTTTGAAATGTAAATGTAGCAATGTTTGATTTCAATGAAAGTATCGTCACCTCCCACAGTCTTGTCTTCCAACAGAATTTAGTGTCAAGTGATACTGATAGGAACGTTGTTTGCCAGCTGTAAAAAGTGGTAGCTCAGGGCCTTTTTGCTGATTTAGACTATGTCTGTGAGAAGAAGCATGCACCACCGAAAGTGAGTGAGGAACAGTGCAAGTTTGATAGAGTCCCGTTTAAGTGGGGTTTTAGTTGTTTTTTTAGAGGCCACTACAGAAGGAACTGGACAGCCATTTGAAATACTGAGGTAATTTCCAATGAAAATTCTAGAACTAATCATCTACTTTGGTGTGTTATTCATTTTTCCTCCTTTGGTTGTTAAGCAGTTTTGCATTATATACATAATGGTAAACATAACTGTAATGTGAGACTATACTGATAATTGAGTGTTGGCCGTAAGTGGTCCTCCATAACTTTGACTTTGACAAAGCTGTATCAAACACTTTGAAAACCACTGATTATATTATTATTGTGTTTTAACAACTAACCCCACTTCAGGATTTAACATCTTTGGCATGAAGTAGTGGTTTGGTTGTATGAGCGCCTGCCACAAGTCACATAGATAATGCTGAATTTTTATTAGTGAACAATTGAAATTGTCCTGCCTGCTGTAATTTTCAGTTTCTATCCTGTTGCTATTAAAGCATTGAATGCCATCTAATCACCTCCAATGCAGGGTACAATAGATGACATCTTGTGCAATAGTGTTTCATGTGCAATTAAGGTCTTATGTTGAATGTTTGTGTCCTACCTTATTTCTTCTTATCCTTTTGTAATTATATTTATTTATATTTTGACACCTAAGGGACTGCTCCTAATTTCGTTGTATTTGTTACAATGACAATAAAGATATTCTGATTTTGTAATTATCATGTAGGACAGAAGCTCAATTGAAATTGTTCTGAAATTTGTTGAAAAACTGTTTAAATGTCCCTCACCTTCAAGGGAGGAGACCTGTAACATTCAATAAGTATTAATTCAGCCAAATTGTATATAGATTTGTTTTCTTACAGTCTGACAGTAGTTTCTCAGTCTCAAAGCTCAAGTTATACTTGCACATTATGAATGGTTAAAGGGGGTCTCTCATTTATATTCTGACTGGGAAATATTGTATTTTTTCATTTCACAGTGCACCTTAATACATATTGCTGTATACTCGTTTCAACAGATGATACATGTATTTTGTGTAGTGTATCACTGCTCTATTCCCATCCCCTTTTCATTTGATTTATAATCTTTTAATGTTTTCTGAGAGAACAAGTGTTCCTAAAAATCCAATATGTTTGTTACGAATAGTAAATTAACTCTGAATTTGAACTTATAAAAGGTACTCATTATGTTATATTCAGTGTATGTACTTATTAAGTCTATTCTAACTTTATAACTTGCAGGCACTTTCTTTTGGCATCCTTACCACCTGTACTTCAGAACAGGTCATTCACCTGAAGCTAAGCATGGTCAGACCCAGGCAGTACATGGATGGGAGATCATCTAGGATAGGAAAAGCTAAGGTTCCTGTTAGAAGAAGTGTTGGTGATGCCAGCACTTTCCCAGCAATCGGTGTGTGGATCCTAATTCCCCATTACAGTGATGAGGACACTAAGCTGTAAATATGGTGCCATCCTTCAGATGACATGTAAAACCGAGGTCCTGACTCTCTCTGGTCATTAAAATTCCTGGGTATCTTTTTAAAAGAGTAGGGTTTATTCTGGCTAAATTGGCCTTCATTGCCTTGTCCATTCTCCCCCCTGAATCATCCCCTGTTGCCAACTGCCTACCCCTTCATCACCTAATAGCTAATGTGTGATTGTACTGGCTGAAGAACAGCTGCTGTCACATCACCCAGGCTGAGTGCCACACATTGGTGGTGGTGGCTGAGTCGTTCCCCCTGGCAATGTTTTGAGTAATGAGAAAAGCATGATATAAATGTAATTCATTATTATTATTATTATTATATAACTATCAAGTATATATCCTTTGCCCCATCCCGACATTCATCTTGCTTCTTTTCCTATATCATCTGCTGCTCGCTCAGCTGCAGTCTCAGGTGGTAATCTGAGGGTGAGACCCCTCTGCGCACTGCCTGGAAATCAGAGACCAAAAGAATTGCATACAGCAAGACAAAAGAAATGAGAGAGCAAGCCTTTATAGGATATCAGTATGGGCAACTCATTTAGAATAAAATCTTTGGCCCATGCTTGTTGAATGCAGTGCTTGACACAGAAAGTGTGTGTACACAAGTCAAAAACAAATGTTTGCATTAGTGGAAGGGATGCTTTCAGATAGCAGTAATAAAGAATAAATCTGAGACAAATAACAAGAAAGGGCAGTGTTGTCATCAGCTGTTTGCTTTGAAAGAGTGAAAGGCATCTTGTGGGAAGATGCTGAAATGCTGGCAAGTTCTTATCTGATCCCATGTCAGGCATTTAAATGTCAGTGTGTCACAAAATGAAGAAGTGTCAGATGCATATCAAATGTACATTCTGAGTTCTCCTTTTGGAAAGAGAAGGAACCCTCTGTCAAGAAAATGAGGGGATGCTCAAGCGTGGAGTCTTTTGACCACAGAGCTTCAAGAAGGTTCGAACTTTTAAAAAATCTTAACTTGGCAGAAGTAAGGTGATTACAAGTGCCATGGACTGGAGGCCAGGTAGCTAAAATATACATTATTATTATTATTATTATTATTCTACAGAAGATCTGAATCCCAATTGTTGAGGTGCCTGCATGTCCATGTCTCCGTGGGGTTTTTCCTCAGGTATTTTGCTTTTCCTGCATGTTCCAAAAATTTGCAGGTTAAGGTTATTTTTACTGTTTTTTGGCACTGTGTAGCTTTGATTAGATTTTGATTACTCTGTAAAGTGGTTAGATAAAAGAAATATGGATTGTTTGATTTACATTTTAATGGCTTTTCAAAGGGTAGTTCAAAAATGAAGGAAAAAATGAGGTATGTTGTGTATGGTTGCGCTAATTCAGGAGAAGGAACCAATGTAGATTGGTACAATTTTCTTTGTACAATTTTGTCATATCTATTAGTTTATCATTTATACAGAACATTTAGCATCAAAACAAACAAAGAAGATTAAGAGACTCAAGCCAAGAGCAGCCCAAAACCTAAGAGACAGAAAGTATAAATCAGCCAACCAGAAAGAGGATTAGAATCCGGTGTGGCGGGGTGCCTGTCTGCAGGTTTGACACAATTCCGAATTTTAGCAGTTGGGGGTTTTGTGCAAGCCCCTTTGCACTTGAAGGATGGTAATTGCAGCTTTTCATAGTCAGGCTGCATGCTGAGCAAATTAGCATTCTGCTTTCTTTGTTAACATGCTGATGATTAAATGTGGGGTTTTTCCTTTTTTTTGTTGTTGTAAGAAAACTGTGGAGGCAGAGGCAGGTGTGGCCATGTATGAGGTGCTGCCATTCAGGTTATCAGACAGTACAGCTCTGTGAGGGTGAGGCATTGAACAACAAAGGAGACTTCTTGTTTTCACCCAAATTTTCCCTAATAACTTAAGAAACATAAGAAATTTGAGAGGAAGCCGTTGGTTCCATTAAGGCCATTTATTTAGCTAGTAGCTAAGCTGTTCCAATGGCTCATTCAGATTCTTTTTAAAGTTTGCTTCTGCTTCATCTTCAACATCTGATTGCTTGTATGTCTTTACTGCATCAAATGTATTTCTATTGACATGATTGCTTTCCTTTAGAAGTACTCTTTACTGTTAATTCATTAGACACGCTTATGCTCAAAATAATCCAGATACACAAATCTACTGTTTAGTCCTTTAAATTAATTTACTAGTCATCTGTACTTTTGGCTTCAACCTTCATTTTTTTATTGACTTCATTTCTATGCAACCTTTGTTATCGGTTTTGTGGTCAGACATGACTGTACAGGTGACTTTCCTATATGCATAGAGATGGCAGCATGGCATAGATCTTATCTGTGTATTGGATACTACAAACATCTTGTAGTTTACTTTAGGGGAAATTAAAGTCAGGCAGCTTGCTTAGATGATCAGTACTCCGACTTCTCTCTGGCATTCTAAATTTTTGCCTATATCAGAGCTAATCTCTGCTTTGAACCTGCCATTAACGTTACAGGACGTTTGTAGGAAGACTTTTCTACCAGGACGTTTCCCTGTTTCTTTCTCCTGAACTTTGGGTATCATTTCTTGTTTGTCAGGTCTTCTGGTATAAGGGCCTACTGCTTTGACTTTGATTATTGTCCATCCTGTTTGGTGTATCTGACATTTGCACTGCCTCCTCTGATCTCACTGATAAAACTGATAACTTGCAGCATTCTTCAGAGGTATGTCTCCTGTGATGTCACTCCACCATGATTAGAGACCATTAGGTTCAGCAAAACCATCAGTGTCAGATACTGTGTTTGCATACTGCAACTAGATGGTTTTCCAACAAACCACCACCCCACCCACCAAATTACTTATTTTTTATTTTATTGATTTTAACTAAAAGCAAATAGCAATCAATATAATCAAATCAAACTTAACAAAACCAAAATTCAACCAAAAGCCAAAAGAAAGAGAGGAGGACCAGCCAACAAAGCAAATCTTTGAGGCAGCAAGGAAGGAAGAAGAGTATCCTTTTTCCCAATATAGAAACCTATTCTAAAATGTTATTGATTAGGTCCTGCCATGTTTTTAAAAAGTTTTGAACAGATTTTTTCCAATTTTAGATAGTACAGGACATCAGTTATCCATTAACTTAGAATTGATGGGGTAGGATTCTTCCAGTTGAGCAAGACAAGTCTACGTGCCAATAGTGAGATAAAGGCAAATACAATCTGTTTGTCCTTCTCCACTTTAGGCCCATCTGGGAGTCAACCAAGCACAGCTGTTATTGGGTTAGTAGAGATTATGACACTAAAGCTGTCTGAAAGTTTTTTGTCCAAAATAATGTTCATTTTGGTGCACGTCCAAAAAATGTGGCCCAATGAGGATGAAGCTTGATTGCAATGTTCACAGGTTGAATCTTGCTCTGGAAACATTTTGAAAAGGTTTAATCGAGATAAATGAGCTCGATGGAAGATTTTAAATTGACTGATTGAATGCTTTGCGCATATGGAGCTTGAGTATATTCTGTGCCTTCCCCTCCTATTCTGAAATATAAAGTGAAAGATCCATCGCCATTGTGCCCTGAGATCTTTGAAAGGAAGGGCCTTTAAAATGATTTTATAAATTGTAGAGATGCTGTCTGAGTCTTCAAGACTGATCAATATTTCCCCTGAAAGAGAATTAGGTGGAAGGTGAGGAAAATTTAGCAAGTTCCGTTTATCAAAGTTGTAGCAAAATTCTGTTAATGAGAACTTAAATTTGAAGCTTAATTGCTCGTAGGATGTAAAAACATTATCTAGGTACAAGCTTCTAAATGTTTTTTTTTATCCCAGGCACCAAATTACTTCTAGTTCTACTTCTTCTGCTTCCAGTCACCTAGTAGTTATTTCTTTAAAATAGTCTTACCATTCAATGGATGGCAGTAATCTATTCAAAGGAGCAGCTTCCTTAGAAAGGTTGCACATCCACATTAACATTTGGTAAGTAGACATGTTGAATAGAAGCCCCCTTGAACATGCAATACCACAACACATCTATTCTCTTTCTCTTCCATCTGTCCTGCAGTGGTGTATGACATTGCTAGCACTTTGATTAACTTATCTCTTCTGACCTTAAAGCAACATGTCAGAGAGGATGAGAGATATTAGCTTCGCCGATGACAGACTGAGCATTAGATCTTTGTCATATCTCACTTAAATCATGGATAGTAACCTGCTCTGTAGTATGATGTGCATTACTAGTTCACCTGGGTCAGATAGATTTTGACATAGTTTTTTATAATGATTGTGAGACTGAAAGATTTACTTTTAGATATAATCGGTGTAGTCTGGAATATCCATTCTTTTTTACCATTAACATTTGCTTGTATTATAGCAGTTAGGAACTTTGCTAAGACCTTCATTTGTGTTAAATGTACTTGACAAACATGTACACACACATACTGTGGCCTCTATATTGTTTGAGACTAAGACGCATTTTTCCTTGATTTACCCCCCTGCTCCACAGCTTAAAATTACAAATCAAACAATTCATACACGTGAATTAAAGTGCACATTGCTGGCTTTCATTTAAGAGGATTTGTATACATTTTGGTCACAGCATGTAGAAATGACAACACTTTTTCTATGTAGTGCCCCCATTTCAGGGTGCTGTGATGTTTAGGACAAGTGGTGTCGCAGGAGTTTGTGGTTACTCAGGTGTGTTTTGTGGCTTCATTGGTGCAGGCACAAGATACCTCAGCTTGCTTGTACGGTTTGGAGTTTGTAGCTGCTTGTGTTCAACAAGAGGACCTTTGCAAATGAAAGTCAAAAAAGACATTACAAAGCTGAAAAACAAGAATATAACCATGAAAATATATCAGTAAAACCTTTGGATTACCTAAATCAACTGTCTTAAGTATCATTAAGAAGAAAGAATGCACTGGTGAGCTCAGTAACCACAAATGAACTGGTAGGCCAAGGAAAACCTCCACTGCTGGTGATGGACAAATCCTCACTATGATAAAGAAAAAGCCCCAAACATCTGTCTGACAGGTCAGAACAGTCTTCAGGAGGCATATATGTATGTGTCAGAGACTACTATCTGCAAAAGACTTCATAAACGGAAATGCAGAGGCCACATCACAAGATGCAAGCCACTAGTTAGTCACAAAAACAGGATGGTCAGATTACAATATTTTAAATTAGCCTGCAGAATTCTGGCAAAGGTCTTGTGGAGGGGCAAGACAAAGATGAACTTGTATGAGAGTGATGGCAAGACAAGAACAAAGTGTGGAGATGAAAAGGAAATGCCCAAGATCCAAATTAGACCTTTGTCTAACATGGTGGTGGGAGTGTTATGGCTTGGACATGCATGGCTGCCACAGGTACTAACATCTTATCTTCATTGATGATCGAACTACTGATGGCTGCTAAAGTGTATAGAAACACCTTACCTGCACAACTTCCAATAAATGTCTCCATGTTAATTATGTATATCAGTGGTTCTCAACCTGTGGGGTGGGCACCCCTAGGGGGGCGCGAAGTAACAGAAAGGAGGGTGTGAAGATGTGAAAAAAAGAAAACAAGAATCAAAAATATGAAAAAAACATCTGTTGAAACCAAAACAAATTAACTTAAACTGCATTCTGATACTAGAACAATAAATATAGAGTTAGATAAATGTCGATAAAAGTTAAGTAGGTATAATAAAATATGTCTACACTTCAAAAAAATGTTAGGGTGGGCGCGATTAAAACTGTTTTGAAAACTTGGGTTGCAAATACTTAAAGGTTGAGAAACGCTGATGTATATGTATGTACTGTATATATATGTACAGTATATGTTAATTGCCACATGAAACTGGGTTGAATACAGTATTGCATATTCTGCGGTCATCTATTATAATGGAAGTGAAGGGTACTGAGGTCCCTACATAAAAATAAATGCCTTTAACATTGCCAAATATGTCCATTTTGAAGCAGCAAAGATTTAAATTTGAGAAAATGTGCCTTCTGTGTTTCTGAGGCGTGTTTGTGATGATAAAAATAAATTGGAGGTAATTAATTTCGTCACAGAGGTATGGTACAGTTTTCTTGAGGTAAAGATATGTTTCCTGTTTACTTGCCTGCTCACAGTAGGCGTCATGGGTGGAGTTTTGACGTCCAATCCCATTCGCCAAATTTCCAAAGCTTTGTCTCTACAATTCTGTTTTTTCAGTGATTATGTTCTGCCATTGCATGTAACAATAGACATATGTACACACAAATCAAATGTGTCATTTCTCAGTGGGGGTTCCTCCTTGGCTGGGGTTCAGCTTCATGTTTTATGTCTCTTTTGTTATTTTGTTATTCTTTGATTTATGTTGTTTATGTGCGTTATTCTTTGTTTTTGATTTTTTTATGTATGTAAGCTGCCTGTGTTTTGTAGTTGGTTCCTAATGGGCAGGGCCACCTGCCAATCACCTGCCCCATAAATCCAGAGGGTCTCCCACAGCTCAAATGTGCTAACAAGTTGGTGTTTCTTTGATTTTTTGAATTTCTGGATTTTTGAACTTTTTTGCTCTGCTTTTGACTATGTTTCTGGATTACTGTATTGGGATTTGTTTGCATTGGATTGCCTTAGTGTTTTTGTGCAATTCCTTTGCTTCTTGTGTTCCACAGAGCTTCATTGTTATTGAAGAGCATTTGGTGAAAATAATGTTTTTATTTTTTAAAGATTCTGTGCTTGCCCTAATTACTAGACTTTTGATGTTGATATCAAGTGGGCATTTTAGGAAGTGCTTTAGGAACTAAAGTGCTTTGGGGCTCCAAGTTCATGAGAATACAGATTTTTTTTCTAAATGGCACCTAATTTTTGGCTATTACAATCTGTTTTGTTATTTTACATAGGCTGTGGAGATGAGATCCATGCCAAGTAGCAGTGTGGTAGTGAATAGCATACATGTGACTTTCAGTTTATTTTGTATAAATAATAATAACTTTGAAATGAAAAGATTACAGTCTGGTGGGTTGTGCTATGGTGTCAGCTTTATTTCAGATTTTTGTGGATGTAGCTATTTTTAGATTTTTTTTTTTTTAGTTAAATAGTTTGGAGGGGCACCTTGAATGCCGGAAGGTGATGTCAATGAATGCTCTGGAGAAAGAAACGGCAGGACAGCTGCGTAGGTGTGTGGGCATCTGAGGCAATGTGGCAGAGGCTTGTGGTGTACAACATGAGTCACCCGATCCTGGATGGAAGAGGCATCCCAGTGCGAGGTGCTGAGCTGCAAGGAAAAGAATGTAGTGATGCTGTTTCAGGATGGGTAAACAGCCTAACAGAAAAGCGTGAAGTGATTAATTACTGGAAAGCTTCCATGGACATACAAGTGCATGCAAGTGTGGTTGTGGATTTGAAGGTTTCCCTAAGGGTTACGGTGTGTACAACTGACTACTTGAAGGTACACTAGACAGTTGGAAGTAGCAGGGTGAGGTGTAAATCAGTACTGGATGAAGGGATGTTGAAGGAACAAAAAGATGGATGTCAGGGATCTTCTTTGTTTTTGTCAGCAATCAGTCTGTCTTTATTAGAGGGTGCACTGCAGTAGTCCTCAACAAGAATACGAAGGGACGTACGTTATACCTAGATTATCCAATATAGCACTGTAATGTGGGATAATGTAGCCAAATGGAGCATTAATTTTATATGAAAAATGTTTCTTTATAGAAGTCCTGAGAAAAGGGAGAAAAGGAAAAGGACTGGGATTATTGTTGTGTTTTTGTTTTTGAGTTGGAAAGTCCTCCGAGTCCATTTGAACAAAATTGGACAAGGGAGAAGGGAAAAGGACTAGTGTCATTGTGTTTGTCTGTTTTGAAATTTTTTCTTTATTTTTTCATTTTTAGTTATACACTTGAGAAATGTAATTTACATGAACATGACAGATTAAACTTTAACTTTTGATATTTCTTGGTATCACCTGTGTTTAACAAAAAACTGTCTATTTTTGCACCATTGTGACAGTGTCTTTATCCTTATAACGACTACTAGATGCCCCAAGATTAGACCTCTGTGAGGTATGTTGTAGGTATGGGGTATCACATACACTGCATTTCATTTTTTTATAAAATCTTTAGATTTTTGAAAAAGCCAAGAACACATGCACCTCAATACTAAGTTCACAGGGTCAATCAACACTCACCATGCCATGTCATCCACACACACAATAAAAATATTGAGAAAATGAAAAAGGCAGAGAGTGCAATACAGCCAAATCACAATGAAACAGATGGATGCTCCACCATTCAATTATTGCATTTTATAGGGCATGCTAAGTTGCTCTTCCTGACGAAATGTTAATACAAGACCTGATGACAATGTTTTTAGAGTGAGTATACTCAATAATAATCACTGATACCAATAAACTTACTTGTCCAGGGGAGAATATATAAACTCCATGCAGACCCTGGTGCTGTGAAGCAGGAATGACAGCTCTGCACTACCACTCTGCCAATTGCAAAACATCTGGTCTAAACTTACGAAACTTTAATGTGATTTAAGCGAAGAGTATGCCTATAAGGTCTGTTCACTTCTTGTCACTTGATTGTGTACATAACCCAATCCCCATACTAAATAGCAAAATATATTTATTTGGACATCTGCAGATATGTTTTAGTACAGAACAGAAAGAGTTTACTGTATATTTAAGGTCATCTGGGCACAAAATGCAATATCCTATTTGACCAATGGTGTCGCTATTAAGCAAGCTGTCAGATGTGGAAGCCAGTATCAGCACAGCTTTATTTTGTAGGGACATATTAAAGTGACTGCGGTGGGCTGGCTCTCTGCCCGGGATTTGTTTCCTGCCTTGTGCCCTGTGTTGGCTGGGATTGGCTCCAGCTGACCCCCATGATCCTGTAATTAGGATATAGTGGGTTGGATTATGGATGGATTGATATTAAAGTGACTGATTTTGAAATGACTTGACAGTATCGTCAATGTTATCCAATGTAAACATACTGGATAAACTGAAGGGAAAAAAAGGAACAAGTATAAATGGGGCATAAAAAAGTTTAAGCAACCAATCAACCTTAACATTGGTCTATACATTGATGGTGAAGACCAATATTTCTCAACCAATTTCTGGTCACAGGTTGCCATTGCTGGGTCACAATTTGATATTATTTATACTGGTAGTGGCACAATATAAGGGAAAAAGCGGGTGGCACAAAAGTTTGAGAAGCATTGGTGTAGAAGGCAGGATACAGATTTCATCACCATAGTGAATTGTAGGACACATTGTTTTAGTAACATTATCACATGAATAGTCACTTAGAAAATATTTTTCTGTTAAATTCTGCTACATAAATGCTTATGTGTGATGTATATATACTTCTTGCCCTTTGCATAAGTGACACATCTGTCAGCTCTATATACACGTAAAAAATCAATCTCCTTTAGGGATTGTGCCTGCCACTATGAAGCTTCTTGACAACGGCTGAAAGCATACAATGAAGATTACAGCATAAGAAACTCACGGCTTGCTATAGGCATACCAATCTAATGCACTTACAAGGTTTATATAAGCACTGAATGGAATCACATAGCATCCGAACCTGTAAAAAAGTCAGAGCACAATGCTGGCATTCTACATTTTTAGATTAAGCTTTCAGTTGATTCTTTATTTCACAGAATAAAATAAAATAATTTTGATTATTTTATGATGCTTTGTATGTTCATGTGCCCTCAGGGAATGCAGGATATTTACTCAATTGTAACAAAGACCATCTTCTTTCTTACATCCTATGCTGTATTGTCAGGTTCAAGCAGACACCAAAGTTGAAATCTTTTCTTTCCTTTTTATTTTTCCTCTTGTATTTTTGTTTGTTGTACTTTATTAATAGTAAAATATACTTTTCAAGGCTCACATTCAGAAACATTTTCACCTTTCTGCCCAATGGCTGGAGTATGCTGTGTTTATCACTGCTGACATGTTCTGGGATGTAAGTGTATAGAAGAGTTGGTGTAATTACATATTTAATGTCCATTACATGAAAGATGGGCAATTAAGAATAAATTCATTTGCTGAGTGCTCAGCTGGTTGAGCCAGCCTTTTGTAAGCAGTAATTGGAAATGTGGGAAGGGTCAGCAGTTGAACACGAGATCAGCAGGCGGCTTGGTGAAATGAGTCTTCCTTATATGTGGAGACTTGGCCTTAGTTCATCCATCCATTCATTTTCTCAACCTTTATTTTCTAAGTACAGAATGACAGGAAGCCAGGCAACATTTGCTCAAGGCAGCAAACAACTGTGTTTTGGTTGACAATCCATTTCCACACTCGCCCCTGCAGGGCAAACTGAGAGTCAGCCATCCATCTTTGAGTTGTAGGAGGAAACCCAAAATCTACCTGGATACGGGGAGAGCTTGCAAACTTCACATAAATAGTACCTGGGCTGGTAATTATACCCAGATCCCAGTGGTACGCATAAACACTGTTATGTATCATCATCTGTTAGTTTTATTTGATAGATTTAGTTCATTTTTTTGTCTACCATTGACAGTCATGCCTGAATGACATTCACTAAACTGTCAGTGTGCGGGGACATTATCTACAAATGAAAGCTCTGAAACTGAATTACAGAAAGTCTCTTATCTCTAGGCGATGACATTTGCAGATGCAGAATTACTTCTGTTCCATGATGCATTTTTTATGATAATGTTTTATATCAATTGATGCATGTGTTTCTCTGGCATATTCCAGCTTAGAAATGACGATGGCCACATGAAGCATCAGTCCATCATCAGGTGCACACACACACACTCTAGCTGACTCAGTTTACAAATGTCACTGAACATCCCACATGGCGTCACCCTAGTGCTGCTGTGCCATCTGCCTTACCAGATCTTAACATACTGTTACAAGTTATCACTGCAGCTGCCAAATACCATCCATCCTTTCCCAGATCTCTGACCCAATTCAGGAAGGCAGGGTGCTGGAGCTTTAATATTAATAATTAATTGCATTTATATAGCGCTTTTCTAACCTACTCAAAACACTTTACATAGACAGTGGGACCACTTCAGTCACAACCAATGTGCATCATCCACCTACAACATGTTTGGGGCCCTGAAACTTGAACTTTTATGGGGGCCCCTTTGCAACTAGCAACTAGGTCTGGGTAACTACTATTATCTACTTCAATGGGGATCACCACAATTTTTTAAAAATGTAACCATTACATGTAGGAATTTAAAAAAAATCCCTTCTATACAGTTGATACACAAATGTTTAAGCAATGTGGACTAAAGTCATTTCTGGGACCCATCCAGGATTAGGGGCACTAAAGCTGAAACTTCATTAGTTTTATATAGGGTGCTCCAGATCTAATTATGCAATTTTCATTACGCTATAACTTATTAAGTTTATTACATAGAAAATCACCCGAAAAATGCACGAGAAGTGTGTGAACTGACAACATGAAGAATCGTCTTTGCGCCGAACTGGAATCGTCCTCGCATAAATCAAAGTAATCCAGACAATCTGGATCTGTATAATTAGATCTTGCCCCGTTGCTTGTATGATGCAACGGCAGCCATTCTTGCCTCCAATTTGCTCACCACACATTAGAAATTAGGTGTCAAAGCCAAATTTGAGACAGTGGATGATTAGGGTTGTCGTGGTCAATTTAGCCAGATATCCAGGGATCTTTTATGACTACAGAGAGTCAAGATCTTAGTTTTACATCTCATTCAAAGGTCACTGCACTACACCGTCACATTGGCATCCACACACTGACCATAGCGTTGACATCCACCCACATTGGCCTCACCAACCCCTGTTCCAGTAACAACTCAGGCCTCTCCTAAAAGGTCTCCTATTTAAGTACTGGTTGAAACCTAACATCCTTCACTTCAGGTGGATTACCTGCGATGAAGTGCAGGTGATATAGCTGCTTTGCCTAGCAGCACTGTATGTATATATGGAGTTTACAGTAAGCAATTAACCTAAGATGTCTTTTCAAAGTATTATGAAAAAGACAGAAAATACAATATAGACAAAGCAAGGATTACAAATTACAAGCAGAATTTGTTTTGGAGCTGTGAAGCAACCATAAACATGAAGTGAATTGCTAGATGGTTTACTTTAAAAGTTCAGTTCCACCTTGGATGTCCTATGTGACCCACACGAAGTAATTGAAGTGAAACATAATAATATACCTATGTATTGGAAAAATAATTTGGCAGAGTGTCAATAGCGGCACAATATAAAACAACCTTGTGTGCTTGTACTGTGCTAGTGGGATAGCGCTAATGGTGAAAGGCGCTATATATAAGAGCCTTCTGGTATTACCTGAAACCAGCGTTTTAGTCTCTCTCTGTAAATTCCTTCTTCTCCTCGCAGCGCTGTTCAGATGCATAATAAGAGAGAGTGTAGAGAGCCGTCTAATCCCGTATCATCCATAGATGCCGTATCGACGCCCCCTGGCGCACTCCCGCGGTACTGCAGCGGGAGGATCCTGGGGCGTCACTCTCTTTTTCTGTCTCTCTCTTTCTCTGTCGTTGCAGACTGTGCACCTCGGGATAGCCAGCAGCGCGCCTCAGCAAAGCGCACATCTGGAGAACGAGCCAGCGGAAAGTTCGCCAGGCTGTCTGCTTTTTTTTGTACATCTGGATTGGCAGCGACGGCGGCAAGGTCACACACTTCGGGACACTTTTCAAAAGCCACCGACTTTTCGGAGTGCTTGCTTGGCGATGATGCCTTTGTTTTTTCAGGGGAACATTTGCGCTTTCCTACGGATATGCAATTTTAAACGTGTGTTGCAGTTAATCGGAGCAGGAGGAAGACGGTGCCTCTTGCAAGTGTAACTAGAGCTCGCTTCGGGCTTCCAGCGCAGTGAAACTCTCCAGGGGAGTCGGGCGATGCCGATGCGGTTAGAAGCTCGAGCAGTAGAAGCTTTGCAGCTGCCAAACTGACGGCACTTTCCAAGTTGCGCGGAGGGGAACAGGGAGATCCTGGCAGCAAAGCACTCATGGGAAGTTGGATTTCTAAATGAAGAAAGGAAGGAAGGGGCTTTGCCTATTGTTGTATGTTCTTTTACTAATGGGATCTTTGTATTTTATGCGTTGATATTTTTTGTTCAGGCGCTCTTTTGAGTCTGAATCTTCGAAAGTTGTCTTTTTCGAGGGAGTTTAAACTGCACTCAGAAGGGGAAGACGGAATACTAACCCGTTATCTTTTTTGGTGGCCACCGATATCATTGTGAAAGGGCATTTTTTTACACTGCCTGTGATTGTTATCCTCTCTTCCATCGATGAAATGACCGCCGCGGGAGCCCAGAAGGTGCCCAAGAGTGAGAAGCTGGATGAGGCTCAGGCGCTGGCCAGAAGCTGCGCGGGGAGACCCGACTTCCTACCGTGTGATGGACTGTCCATCTGCGCCACTCATAGCCATGGGAAATGCTTTAAGCTACACTGGTGCTGTCACCTGGGTTGGTGTCACTGTAAGTATGGGCTTTATATTGGGTAGGGTCGAGTGCTGGACTGTGCCACCTCACTTCTCGTGGCAACTTTTAAGGGGCAGCGATTGCTGGTACTATTTGCGGAATTGTGGCGATCCCGGCTTTTTGTGACTTAATATTTAAACATAAATGTTATCCAGACTATAAATCAATAAAGTGTGTAATCGTCGTGGGTATCACTGGGGGGAGTACAGGGGTCTTCCCCCGATTTCCTTTATCAGAGAGGGTGAACTAAAACCCAGTGCGGAGACAAAAGGCTACAGTGTTCGGCTGAATTTTCAGAATGTTTTGTTAAGTCCCCACCCAGATCACTCGGGGAACTTCCTAGTTTTAATGGATTGTAGCTGTCTAGATTAAAAACTGCCACTGTCTTAATTCTTCACTTATTAATTCCCTGTTTTCTTCGTTTCCCCAACTCAGTGGATTCCAAAAGGGATTTTCATGAGGTGCTGACTGTTGTTGAAGGGTGTAAATCACAGATCAGGATCTCAATAACTGGCTTCAACTTTGTATTTTTCTACATGGAAATAAAAATCAGGCTTATGAGTAAAGGATCCCACATTGCAATAAATAATTTGCACCAGTGTCTCCTCACCAGCATGCACTATTTTTTTTAAACACCAGCAAGGAGACACAAAGAAGACACGTGAAGTGTATTTTGTGTTGTGTGTGTGCTAGTGAGGGTCTCCAAAGATGGCAATCCCAACCAGGGTTTGCTGTTGACAAAATGGGCTCAATGATCTAGAACTGTGTGTAGACAGGTTCAAAAACCGATCAGTGATGTTTCAGAGGTTGGTTAGCACTGCTGTCTTGCACCTCTTGGCCACTTTCTGTGTGGAGGTGGCACATTCACACAATGGCCCTGCAGCCTTCCGCCTTGCACATGTATGGATATACAGTAATTGTGCCCTGTAATGGATTGGCATCCGTTCCAGGGCTGGCTGCTGTGTTGTGCCTGATGCGTGCTTGGGTCGTTTCTATGATCAACATGACCTGAGTGGCAGATAAAGGAGAATGAAAGAATAGAGATCATCACGATTTAAGATATTTGGTCATGGACACTGCAGCTTGGCAATTCACCAGTACTTTCATATACAGTATATGAATACATAAAGGGTGTCACAGTAGCAGAGTGGTAGCGCTGCTGCTTTGCAAAAAAAAGAGAATGGGATTTATGCCATGTATACTCCTTGCATGAAGTTAGCATGTTCTCCCCGTGTCCATTTGGGTTTCCTCCCATAGCCCTAAGACATGCAGGTCAGGTGTATTGGTGATGTTAAACTGGTCCAAATGTGTGTGTGTGTTGCCCTGCACTGGAATGTCGACCTGTCCAGAGGTTGTTCCTGCCTGGAGCCCTTTGCTTATCACGATGGGCTCCAGCTTCCCCCAACCCTTTACAATATAAAGGAGTTTTAGAAAATGGATGGACAAATGCATAAATATAAACAGGCCTTTAATTATAGTGAGTTTAGCATCCATTTCATATAACTATGACATAAAGTAGAGATAATATAGTTATAATTGAACTGTTTAAAAAAAATAAAATTTTTCATTGATTCAGTACAAATATTTAAAGCAGAGCTATGAAAATCAATTACATTTGTGAGGTGTCTGCTCTGGGGTCATTGCTGAGGTTGTTTTTCACATTTTTCAGTCCCTAACAGTCTTTCTTTGTTGTTGAACTGACATCCTTGGAAGTCAGCGTACTCTGCCTTTATCAAAGGCACTGAAATTTTAATTTGCATTCCGGCCGAATCTGTGGTTCTCATTACCTTGGGATACCGTGTGAGCTTTGCTGAACTGAATTGCTTTCACCAATATCCGTGTTGTTTCTATAGCTTGTGAAGATTTCAATAGTCAGATAACCAAGGCTTTAATTTCACTCTTAGATGGTCAGAAAGTAAAGGAAATGAGCCTGCGCCTGACTCTTCAATTCAGACAGTGCAAAGCAGAATTTATAAATGTAATGTAAGCTGCCTGAATTGCTTCAGAATGACATTTTTAGAAGCGCCCTGAAAAAAATGAGGCTGTAATCCATTTTTCCATTGTTTAAGATGCTAGTCCGGGGTGGCTAACTCTGATCTTGGAAAGCCACAGTGGCTACAGGTTTTCATTCTAACAATTTTCTTAATTAGTGACTAGTTTTTGCTACTAATTAACTTCATTTAATTTATTTGCTATTTAAGACTCAGACTTTTTAAATCAGGGCTGAGCAATGTCAGTCCCGGAGGGCCGTAGTGGCTTTAAGTTTTTGTTCCAATCCAATTGTTTCAGGAGAAATCATTCATTGCTGATGAAGCACTTATTGCTCAAGTGACATTTTTCTGCTTCATTTTAGTTGTCTCGGTTGTTAATATTTTCAACCCTTAATTGGTAATTTTAGTCTTAAACAGCTGTATTCATTGTTTTAAAATATGACAAAGGCACCAGCTGTTCTACATCTAGCTTGTCCCCATTTCCACTTGTGTGTATTCATCATTCACTATTTGGTTCAATTAAGTACTCAGATGGAAACTGATGAGAAAGTGAAGAACTGGAAATTACTCATCCGTTTTAGGCTTCACATCACTTGGATGATACATGTATCAGTGGAAAGGAAAAAAATCTATGATTTAAGAATGAAATGACATGGTTGAGTTAAAACCAATCCACAAAATTAAAGATCTGTTATTGGTGAGGATTGGCTTCTAATTAAGCAGCTTTGTTGGAACAAAAACCTGCAGCCACCGTGGATTACCAGAATTGGAGTTGGCAACCCTTGCACTAGTCCATGCTCCCAAAAACACTCGTCACAAGGCAGCAGCACCCGAAAAGAGATGCCAGCCCACTGTATATTACAGGCACAGTTCAGAATATTTACAAACGAGAAGATGGAAGAGATTTTCTTAAATGTTTAATCCTGCAATGCACTCAGTAAAGGAAATGTATATCATTTCTACTTAGTGGAGCTGTCTTAGTAGATGTGATGATTCATATGAAACTACTAAGTGGAAAGTTGCCATGCCACCCTTTCATTGTGGGTTTTTCAGCTGGTCGGCTTTGTTCTTTTAATGGCAAGCAAGAAAAGGTGGTTGAGCACTCGCACCTGCTGTTAAGGAAGTTCAAGGGAGGATTTGTAGACACAAGCAAGCGGAGCAAAGTGTGTAGTACCTCAGTGCTTGTTTGCAACAGTTGCATTTCCCCTCATAGCACACATTGCAAGCTTTTCCTGTCCTCATCATGGCATTAAAGTTAAATAGAAAGCCACCCTGCTGCCTTCTGTTGAGAATCACATGTGTTGTTAGTCTTGCGTGACAACTGCTTTTGCATACAACGGAAGACTTGGTGCTACCAAGCTTCTACTGTTCATTTTTTCAATGATCAACCATGTCTGGCAAGTCTGTGCATGTGCCCCACTAATGCAATAAAATTAGCTTATGCAGCACATCCCAGATGCTAATTTTCTCTTTTATCATTTGAGGAAATACTGAATATTGCACAATGTATTTAAATGTTACGAAAGAGCCAACAGAAGTTTTTCTTATGAATTAACCCAACACTTACATTTAATTCACATTTTAAAAGATCGTTCCCAATCTTATTTCGTCGTAGACTAGCTTATTGTCTTGCTTATTTTTTCTTTACGTTTTTTAAGAGAAATGTTTGCCACTTAAGCAGCAAGTGTACTCTAAAACTGAAAGAGGCACTGTATAAATTTTAAAACTGTTGTGTACCAACCAACTTGCACTGTTACC
This sequence comes from Polypterus senegalus, assembly GCF_016835505.1. Lineage (NCBI taxonomy): Eukaryota > Metazoa > Chordata > Cladistia > Polypteriformes > Polypteridae > Polypterus > Polypterus senegalus. Next base: position 73,838,283 of record NC_053159.1, on the reverse strand, counting down.
AGAATTAGTTATGTGAAGTTGGAATTCCCTGTGCACATTTTGTTTCACTTAGTTAGTTGGGGTGAACAAAGGAAAACCTGACCATGGCAGGATAAACTCAAAAACGTTATGGGGAGAATGTGTAAACTCCTTGCAGACCGTGTTTAGGGTGAGATATGAAGCCAGGACTTTGGGCTTGTGAGGCAGTGGCATTAGACAGTGTGCCACCATCAAACTGAAAAGGAAATGAGAAAGGTGGGGGCAATGGGGAGCACATACTAAAATCAGTCATCGAATAAGCAGTGTGAGTGTGAATAAAGAAAACTGAAAAAGATCAACTTGCCTGAGAAGTCTGGAGCCAGGCGGCCACCCACAATATGGCCGAGGGTGGGGTAGGTGGGATTGTCATGTGCCCTGTCTATCTATCTATCTATCTATCTATCTATCTATCTATCTATCTATCTATCTATCTATCTATCTATCTATCTATCTATCTATCTATCTATCTGTCTATCTATCTATCTATCTCCAACCTCAAATCAGAAAAAGCTGGAATGATATGGAGAATGTAAATAAAAAAAAACACACACACACATTGATTCTTAAATTTACTTTGACTTTTATTCCATTGCAGATAGTACAAACCCAAGATAGTTCATGTTTGGTCTGAACAGCTTCATTTCATTTGTCAATATACATCCATTCCTGCTACACATTGTAAAAAAAGTTGGGATGGTAAAGCATTCACCACTTTCTAATGTCACCATTCCTTCTCACAACACTGAAGATATCAAGCGATGAAGCGTTTCAGGTGTTATTTTGTCCCATTCTTTCTGCAAAACATGTCTCGAGGTGTGTAACAGTACAGGGTCATTGTTGTCACATTTTTTGTTTCAAAATTCTCCACACATTCTGTATTGGGCCCTCTTCCTTTGCAGCCATGCCTTTGTAATGTGTGTAGAATGTGGTGTTGCATTGTCCTGTTGAAAAATGCATGGACGTCTCTGGAAAAGATCTTGTCTTAAGGGCAGCATATGTTGCTTTTTTGTATTAGGGCATAAATTTCTTTTGCCAAGGGCACTGACACAACTCTATATCATGATAGGCCCTGGCTTTTGGACTTGTTGCTGATAACAGTCTGGATGGTCCTTCTTGTCTTTGGTCTGGAACACACAGTGGTCCGGAATACTGATTTACCTAACCACAGTACACGTTTCCACTGTGTGATGGTCCATCCCAGATGCACTCCGAGCCAAGAGAAGTTGATGCCACTTCTAATGTATTGTAGTGCTTGACAAGGGTTTGCCAAAGTAATCCCTTGCCCAGGTGGTTATATCAACTGTTGATGAGTGGCGGTTCTCGATGCAGTGCCATCTGAGGTCTCAGAGATCATGAGAGTTCAGCTTAGGCTTGCGGCTTGCCCTTTCCACACTGAAATCCTCCGGATTTCTTGAATTATTTAATGATATTATACACTGCAGAGAAAGATTTATGCAAATCCCTTCCAATCTTTCTTTGAGAAAAATAGTTTTTACATGTTTCAATAATTTTCTCATGCATTTGGTGACAAACTGGAGATCCTCTGCTCTTCTTTGCTCCTCAGAGACTCAGCCTTTCATGGTTACTGCTTTTGTACCAAATCGTGATCACAATCACCTGTTGACATCACCTGTTTGAAATCGCATCATTATTTAATTATTTCACCTCATTAATGACCCTAATTTTCCCCGTCCCAACTTGTTTTTGGAATGTGTTGCAGGCCTGAAATGTAGGAATGCATGTATCAGTATGAATGTAAGAAATGAAGTGAAGTTGACCAGACAAAACATGACATATCTTGTCTGAAATACAAGTCCAAGTACATTTAACAATCACTGTGTTTTTTTTTATTTGCATTTTCCATACCGTCCCAACTTTTTGGTTGGGTATCTATCTATCTATCTATCTATCTATCTATCTATCTATCTATCTATCTATCTTAGTAAGAACCTATTCTGTTCATCATTTTTTTTACATTGTGACCAATATGTCAGTAATGGTAATTAGCAACTTTACTTTTAATACCATCTTTTTTTATACTGTATAACTATTAAACTCTAGAATGTATCAACCCATTTTAAGAAAAAATGCCTCCAGTAAAAGATATAAATAGGAAAAAGCTGAAAACAAGGAATCCCGCCCTCCTGTCTGTAATAGACACATTATGTTCGCATTTCCTGGGCATTGTGCCACTGAATCTCATTTTTTACAGCACCACCCTGCTGTACAGCTTATTCCCAGACTGAGAACAAATTTTCAACAGACTCATTACTACCATAGTGAGCACCATGTACAAAGTCAGAGAAAAAGCTTTCCCAGCAGGGTGCCTTCTAGATGTGTACGTAGAGAGCAATTAATACTTGAGAGGTGCCATTTGCTCTGCGTGTGGACAGAAAGCACTCAGGTGGCTAACGGTCTAGCCCTGCTATAATGTTAACTGGAACATAATAATTTTGTGCTGTTAATAGATGCTGATCGGTGCGCTTTCCTTATTAGAAGGAGAAAAGCATGTCTCTTGAAATTCAGTTGCTTAAGGCAGAAATTCTTTAGAATTAAATGGCATACTGCATTTTTTACTATATTGGCCGTATCCCCATTTTTTTTGTTCTATTCTATTCTATTTTATTTTATTACACAGTAGTTTATTAGTATTTTTTGATGTATCCAATGGTATCATCACTCAAAGTATATTTTTATGAAATAGCTTTAGAGGTACTTAATAACAGAGAGGTGTGCTGAATGATTATGAGAAATTATTTTATCCTGTTTTTTCTTTATTGATTCATCAATTACTTTACAGTTCATGCATATAACCAGACATTTATAGAAAGAAACAAAACAATAAAAACCCAGAACCAGAGCTTTTTGCATTTTATGGATTATTCCAATGTAATAGGTTACTGTGCAGAAACACCGCAGGACTGAAGGCTAAGAGTGAGGCTGATCTGTTTTACTGCTAGATTGGCAGCGACTGAGATCAGCCAGAGGGTGTACACTTGGCAGGGATGCAAATAATCCATTCAATCCGTTTGCTTAATTGAGTGAGGTGTTACATGTAGTTTTTCCACCATTGTGAAGGCCTTGCCCCTGGCTTTCTCAGTTAGATACTGTAACTTCTTTTTTGTGTGATGTTTCCAACTTCCTCTTAATTAGAAAGTACTCTGAGTGTGGTCCCTCTGACTGTGAGCTACATAATTGATGGATGGATGGATGTTAGTTCAATACTGTTCACTTGAGAACTTCCTCTCTAACACCAGCACAGGGCCGCTCAATGTGAAAGTTGATCCTGCTGAATTTATTCAGTTAATTTGTGAAATGTGTCCTCAAGGCCACCAGTGTAATTTAAAAACTGCATTCAAGGTGGGAACCAAGGAGCACTTCATCGTACAAAGGGTCGTGGGAATTTGGCACAGACTACAGAGTCATGTAGTTGAAGTGGAGGCCCTGATGTCTTTTCAAAAACATTTAGATGTGTTGTTGGGATAACATCTATATTCACTAACCAGATCAGCTCTGTGAACTGAATGGTTTTCTCTTGTTGGGAACATTTGTCATCTCCACTGATGTGCTTTATAATGTTGCCAGCAGAAGGAGACCACAGAGGTGATGCCATTCTGTTGAATACGTTCTCATGCATCAATGACCGAGGCTTTTGGAATTGAGGCCAGGGTTTGTATCACTGGTTATTGTTGTGAGGCTCGTTTTGTTTCTGTTGTTAAATTAGCTGAGAGCTGGTGGTGATGGAAGAAAATGTCTACTTAAAATCCACGGTATTATAGCAAAGATGCTGGTGTAGATCTGACTTTTTATTGGTATAAAGTATTTGGAAGGCTGTCCCATAAATCTTCCAAAATCTTTATTAAGTGCTGTTTTTGTTACTTTGGGGTTTACAGTGCTTATATCAAAGGCCCTGGCATGGAAAGTATTGAGAACCCTTCACATTTTTTACAATTTTGCTAAAGCCATTTAAATAAATTTTTTCCCTTAACAAGCAACACTCAGTATCCCTGAGTGACAAAAGGAAAACAAGATTTTAGAAATGTTTCCACATTTCTTAAAAGTAGAAAACTGAAATCATCATATTGACATAAGTATTCAGACCCTTCACTCAGTGTTGAAATCCCATTGGAAGTGATTACAATCTGGAGTTTTCATGGGTATGAAACAACAAGCTTCACACACATGGATTTTGCAATTGTGTGCCGTTTTTCTCTGCAAATCCTCTCCGGCTCTGTCAGGTTGGATGGAGACTAAGTGGACAGCTATTTTTAGGTCTCTACAGAGATTTTTTATTAGGTTCAAGTCTGATTTCTGGCTCGGCACTTCAAGGACATTCTCAGGGTTGACCTAAAACCAATCCTGTGTTGTGTTTTCTTTGTGTTTAGCATCATTGTCTTGTTGGAAGGTGAATCGTCATCCTAATCTGAGGTTCAGAGTGCTCTGGAACAAGTTTTCATTAAGGATATCTCTGTACTTTGCTCCATTCAGTCTTTACTTCTTATTCTTGATGTTGAAAAAAATCTTCACAGTATGGTGTTGCCACCACCATTCTTCACTGTTGGAATGGTATTGGATAGGTGATGAGCAGTCCCTGGTTTCCTCCAGACATAGTGCTAAAAATTGAGGCCTAACAGTTCAATCTGTTATTCATCAGACCAGGGAATCATGTTTCTCATAGACTGAGAGTCTTTTTAGGTACCTTTTTGCAAACTTCAAGCAGACTTTAATGTGTCGTCTGGCCACTCCACCTTAAAGCCCAGATTAGTGAAATGTTGTAGTGGTGGGTGTCCTTCTGGAAGTTTCTTACATTTCCACACAGGTTCTTTGGGCCTTAGCCAGAGTGACCATCAAGTTCTTGGTCACCTCTCATACTGTGGCCCTTCTCCCACAGTTGCTCAGTTTTGCTGGGCAGCCAGCTCTAGGAAGAATCATAATTGTTCCTGACATCTTCCATTTAAATATTACAGAGGCCACTGGGTTCTTAGGATCCTTCAAAGCTGCAGAATTTTTTTTTGTACCCGTCCGTAGATTGACAAAATCCTGTCTCTAAACACAGCAGGCAATTCCTTTGACCTCAAGACTTGTTTTTTTCCTCTTATATACATTTTTAAACTGTGGGACCTTCTATAGACAGGTGTGTGACTTTCCTTTTTTTTTGGATTTGATGTACTATATTAATCCCCGAGGGAAAATTGTGTTTTTGGGTGACCTTTTGGAGGTAAGAGCACAGGATCAGCCAGTCGTCCAGCACCGCCAGAGCAAATTTCAGGTTCAAAATGCTTTGATACAAGACATACGGCTTCTATGTATCTGGTTAGGCAGGAGGTTAGTATATAAAGTTTTTTAAAAGGATAAAGGGAAAAAAATTGGTATGGAAATCGGTGGATCAAGTAACATGAAATTGTACTGTAGATCGGTATCAACCTTAAAAAACCTAATTGGAGCATCCTTACTTGTATCAATGGGATATTTATTTTGTTGAGTTTAGAGTTGCCAGTCGATTAAGCATGCATGATTATAGAATAAGAAAGGAAATCTAATGTACCCAGAGAACAAATTAAGCATACACAGGGAGCATGTACAGCATCTACAGAGTCCTATCATTAGATCATCAGAAGTTTTGCAAATGAAATGAAACTATTTGGTATAGCAAGCTCATATAGTCTATCATAAGATTTCATTGTTTATTTTGACATTTTTCTGCCTTATTCTTACTTACATTGTTTATTACAATTGTATGTTGTTTCCCTTGTTACCCTGTAGTTAGGATGTAGCGGGTTGGATAATGGATGGATGGGTGTTGTTTTTCAAGTTGCTTGGGTACTGCAGTGTTACTGACACACTTTTCAGTTTTGATTTTTCAGATGCATTATTTTACAAAGCCTTCCTTATTGGGCTGTTCAAAACAAATTTCATGCCTGTCTTTTTTCTGGACAGTGTTTCACTGTTTAGGCTGAGATTATATAAAGCTTTCCCACATATGGCAAACTACTTGTAAGCTGTGATGCTAGTAAAGCAGCAGCTTGGCTGTGTCATTAGGAGGGAGCTTCCGGAGCTTTAGCCCCCAATCTCATTTGTCCTGCCCCAATCTTCTAGACCCCCTACTACCCCATCCAATGATCTCAGACATCCAACCCCTGATCTTCTAGTGCCCAGTCCCCCTTTCCCTTCATTGGGACACCCCCTTACACACTCTTCAGATAATTGTAAACCCAAAACCCATGAGGGGAATTTGCTCTTTGCATTACTGAAACTCCACGGGATCCCCCACCCTAAGCTCTTTGACTGCGTGAAAACCCAAATGGGGCACCCTCCAATCACATCTGCTTTTCTGTCTAAACATACTTGTAGGACTAATGGCATTATCAGAGAGTGATCTCAGCACCTCATAAGTACTTACACCAGCGACACCTCTGTAGCAGCTCTAGTCAAACCCACAGGCTTTGTGCAACTCTTTGAATGTATACCAGCATTATGAAAGGTGGCTGTGTGACATCGTTTTTCGGAACCAATTTTGATGAAATTTAAAATAATCGGTCCTGGGTCAGTCCTATTTATATGACACCAGAAGCAGTTGTATATAGGTTGGGCACTCGCCATACTTAATGTGGCATGTATGTGTTTGAGAATTATACAGACATGTTAAATATAAACAGTGTTAGAACACCACTTCACCAATACCATTTTTTGATTAGCTAAATTTCGAACTAGCCAGAGTATACAGGGTTAAGTATTGTATAATTCTGCATGTGCACACGAAATGAAGGATGCATCATTACATTCATAGCACACTCTGCACACACTATATACTGTGTTTTAAAAGTGCTGTCATTTATCAACCATGGAAAAAAAAACAATTTTTAGTTATTCTTATTCTACATTCAGAAAAGCACAGCAGCATGATTTTTACATTTATAAGACATTTGAAATTATTTCTGAGTTTGCTATAGATTTAAGTCTTAACTCTCTTTTGTTGATTTCATTATAACTTGTCCTTCCTCTGTGCAGTTTGCTCCCTTTGTTGTTCTTATTAATGACAATTAAAAATGAGCAGAGCAGACACCCAGGAAAACAAAACTGAATCATGAAAGGCTGCAACTGCTTTAGCGTCAGACCCACTAATAATGGATTAATTAAATAATTTGAACACCTGGAAAAGCAGAATGAAAATTAAGATGAAAATATTGTTAAAAAGAAAAAAATACATTAATTCCATATTTTTACAGTTTCATAATTTTTTTACCAAACTGATTGCTATGTTCTTCCTAAAACACAGAATAACAAAATAACAGTTCACTTAATTAGCCCAGGAGTCCAGTTAAAAACAGAAGCTGGTTGGAACAAAAAAATCACATCCCTAAATATTTGATCTATTACTATTTTATTTCAGGTGTCTCAGTTATGGTGCATAACACACATATCAATACAATGTCTAAATTTAGCTCTGTGCGAGTCCTTGTGAGATGTTTATATTGGGCCATCAACCCATAATTCATATTAGAATGATTCATATTTAAAATGTTGTTTGAATATATACAAATGTACATTTAAAGTTATTAGGCTCAAATAACTGTACATGTCCTGTTTTCATAATAACTTGTGTTGAACACTATTCTATTTTTCAAATAGTTATAAAAATTCTATATCAGTTAACCGTGAGGTGAAAAAATCCCATGATGCTTTACATTACCTTCATTTTTATACATTAAATACATCAGGTTGGTTTTCACTTCAGTTCAGAGTGTTTTTGTTTAGTGTTCCTCACTTATTGCAGGCTCAGAAAGCTAAACGAATTTTCACAAAAAAACAAAACAAACAAATGAACACTTTGCAAAATACAAATTAGTTTAAACAAACAAGAAAACAAAGCAGTTTCAGACTGATTAATATTAAAGGATCCCGACAATGTCTGACCATTAAAATTATCGTGGAGATGTATGCCATCTGGCTGCCCACCCGCTTCTGGGCATTCTAAAGGTTTACTTAGTTTCATGTGAAGCAGTTAAATAAGAAGACAAAGTAATTTCATCTTTACATACAAAGGCTCCCGGTATCTCAGGTGTCTTTCCATTGGCCAAGAAAATAGTTTGGGAGTATAGCAGTGGCAGGACAAGAAGGGAAACTGAACAGAGAAAAGTCAGTAATGGGTGATAATTATTGTATTGGTTCTATTTCTAAACAAATGTATATTAGACCGTAATGCAATGAGAACATCTAATTAGCAGCTCTAATCAGGGTTTGCTAGAGTAAAGTAGTGACTGTTCAGCCCACATTTGAAAGCTGAGACTGAAGTGACATATTTTATACAGACTGGCAGACCATTTCACAGCTTTGGAGCCCTGTAGCTTGAAGCTTGATCTCACAATATTGTTTTGTTACATTTTCTGAATCAATAGTAGAGATTTTAATGCATGATCTGCTTCTATTTAACGATAAGTTAGGTACAGTAGGTAGGTGAACAGGGCCTTGGCCATTTTAAGACTTTATACTGTATGTAACAAGGAGGATTGTGAAATCAGTGCTAAGCTTAACTGGATTCCAGTGTAAAGACTTGAGAACTGGAGTGATGTGTTCATTATTTATAGTTCTTGTAATTATTTTTGCACCGGTGTTTTGAATTAACTGAAAGCTACATATAGAATGATTTGAACAGCTTGTGACAAACACTTAAATGCTGCAAATAAATACATGAATGAATGTCTACATACGTTTCATATTAAGAACCAGTCTTAATTCCCCAATGCTTTAAGGGGGAAAAATAGGCTTTAGTTTTTTGTTTGTGTTTTAAAAGTAAAAGTAACATTTAGATGTACAGAATTAAAAAGTGACAGAATATAGTTATGGTCTGCATCATTCTTCCCAATAAATAATGTTTCAGTGTTTTTTTCTATATTCGAAGACCAGCAATTATTGTTCATCATATACTTTAATTCACTGACACTATTAATAAGTAACACCATAGGAGAAAAGTTATTTGGTCTCAAATACGGATATAGCTGAGTATCGGCTGCATATGAGTGAAATGAATGTTGCAATTTCTAATGTTAACCCCCAGTTGAAGCATGTAAAGTGAAAACTATAAAGGTTTGAGTGCTGAGCTCTGTGGGACACCATTTCTAACTGCAATATAATCAACAAGTTCTGTCGACACACTTCTGTATGTGTGGAAATCAATTTAATAAATATAAACTGTGCAACCGTCCAAGAATAGAGCCTGAGAGGTTAACATAATTTTCAGGCCAGTTTAACAGAATAGGTGGTCAATGGTATTAAACGCTGAGCTGAAATGTTCAAACATAATTATTGAAGTAGTAAGATTACACTATAGCTGCACAAGTATTTTAGAAAGATAGGGTAAATTTGAAATACCTGTAGTCTTTAATTTATATGTATAAAATTCTTTTCGTGTTTGAAACGGAAATTACGTATGACCACACCAAACGGAAATTACGTATGACCACAGAACATATAATAATACAGGAACTAATCACTTCATTTGTGGATGCCATTTTTATATTGTCTTTATGAACTGTTATTATTTGTGTTAGAGTTACTTTACTGATATTGAAAAGAAGTAAACACAAACACGGCAATCTATCCCATAGAAGTGCGCCCCGCTTCGCCCTCTCCCAGCCCTCCTCTCTGGACTCCAGTGCTGAGCCGTTCGCCGCCAGGCGCGTTCTGACAGAAAAGTTTAATTTATTCGTCCACATAACTTACGAAACTGACACATTATATGTTTTTTTAATTGGCAGTACTTGATAGTAGAAGAGATGAGGAAAACAGCTTTGTGTCTTTCTACTTTTTAACTGCGCCGAGCTGTAAACAATGTGAAGACAACACCACCTTCAGCGGCAAGGGGTCATGAGAACAAAGTGGACGCTCGGAGGTGTGGAATGTTGGACTGCTCTGCCGGTTCGAGAGCTTCGCAGTTTCGGGTGGCGTCCTCTCTTCTCGCACTGATTGTGATTGCCCCGTCGGCTCCTGGGAAATCATTGCGAATGAGTGTGATCGGCGCCATCGAAGCAAAACTCTCTTTTTAAATTGCGCTTCACGACTACTTACTGTCCCTTAAGGTGAGTTTAGGTCACTAAAACCCCACAACATTCAGGGTTGCTTTTGTGATAATTCTTTTAAGAAGATGGAGGGTTTACATCTAAGAAGATGTACCGACCTCTTCATGTTAAGTTTTGGACTTGGGAATTGTTTGGACCTTCTGCCCGTTAAGCACGGAAGGGCAGTGTCCACATTTCAGAATAATTTTTCTCTTAAATCACAGGCACGTAGTGCAAGGATGTCAGGCAGAAATTTTCAGGATCGTATAGAAAATGTGATTTCTATACCACAGCGGTCGTGTAGCGCCTTTCACAAGGGATCTGCTACTGAGAGATGATCCAAATACATTTAAGCTGCTGTTAGTGCCCGAAAGCACTCCAGTACTGCTCAATGTATCTTTACTTCTTACATGTTAATGTTTTACTAATTTATATACTACATTTTATTTTTTTCCCTTGCACTCAGTGAGCGAAGCCACTGAGTAATCAGCTAGTTATTAAATATTTTTGGATCTAGCTCTAATCATTTCAATAAAGGTTGATAACTGACACCTTTACTGCATTAGAGACTGTGTTAGTTAATAATGAGCTATTGATAATGCAAAGAAGGGATGCTGCCAGAACATTTATTGAGCTTTTCACTAAATTTGTCAGGACTGGGTCTAAGGGACAAGGCAGTAGGTGTGTTTTTAGAAATAAAAGTTATGACTTCCTTTTATGTTGTTAAGTTAAAATTACTAAAGGGTTGTGCACAAGGAGAGACAGGATTTGACAAATTATTTTTTTTTTTGAGGTAACGCTGAAATCTGGGATTTTATATTGTTGACTTCATTATTAAAGAACTTCATAAACACTCTTAATGTTTGTAGGGATTTTGCATGGCAGTTCAGAATTCTAATTTGTTAGTTTAGAAACTATTCTAAACAGTACACATTCCTGATATCTATTAATCTACAATAATAGTCACAGTAGGGCCTAAAGAGTACTTTTTATGATTTTTAACACTCTCTGTCCATGTGGTTTGGAAGACTTGCAACTTTGTTACTCTCCATCTACAGTGTTGTTTTCACAAGTACCCTCATGAATTGGTGCATTTCTGTGTGTTCTAGTAAATTGTGTTTTGAAAGGGGCTACTATATCCATGACCTCTTTAAGTGTCATATTATAATTACATGTCAGCTGATGTAGATTGCTATGCATAGTTAAATTTGAGTTTAAGTTCAAACAATTTCATTTAGTTTTGTTGTAGACAGATGTGAAATTCTTCTTTAATACCTGAGATTACTGCAGCACACTGAATCCCAAAAGACATGTGAAAAGACAGTTTCCCCTCTGGGATTAATAAAGTATGTCAATTCAAAATAAAAAAAAATTATATCATTGGTGCCGACATGTAGCAATGAGGTGCATACTTCATCATCAGCCAGGAAGTCCAGTTGAGTCTCAATGTCAGAAACCTTGGCACTTTATAGGTGTTTTATTCTGCGTTAACATAGTTTGGAATTCTAATTTTCTGCACTATGGAATCACCAATTATGAGCACCTTCATTAGTGTTGCTGAATGATAAGTACCTGTTTTGGATGGAAAATGGTGACCTGCATAATGAGAGATGGAATTTTGACTTCTTAGACATCTGTCTCACTGCTATCTGTTACTACTGAGGCCAAATTAGTGTAGGTAATTTTGGCCATGCACTGACAACAGTGGGGTCTAAAGAGACTGGAGCCAAATCAGAAATGATTGAATTGTTTAAACATTACAACACTGGGACAATCTTGATGAGAACAAGCCTTTTACACCAATAAGCTTACAATGTCATTCACCTAATGTCTCTAAATTAACATCAAGTTCAAGTTTGAAAGTCCGTAAAGTATTTGATATGGTTCAGTGCATGATGAGATATTGGAATAACTTAACTAACGTATAACCACATGAGCAAGATGAGATGCATGGTGTCATCTTGTTTGTCATACTTATTCTGTTCTCAAAATATCAAGTATACATCATAACATAAAAATATTGCAGTATTGTACTGCATTAATTTTCTCCCCCATCTCTAGTATCCAGTAACACTTATCCAGTGGATGCTTAAATAAAAAATATCCATTAGAATCTTAGAATTAAATTATTCTACATTTGCCACATCCATGCCCTTAGTGTGTGAGTGTCAGTTGTACTTTGTGTTCCTGCTTGCACACTGCAGCATTTTAATTTCCAATCAGTGAGCACAGCATGCAACACTCAGTGCAGTTCCTTTTTTGCTGATTGTTAGTCCAACACAAATAATTATAGTAATTGTTGTATTGGTAAAATCTAGTGATAGTAAAATAATAACTGAAACTTTGTGGTATAAAGAAAAAGGGAACCAAATCTGTTTGTTCAGGGAAAATGAGTTTAAGGAAGTGATAAAAAATACTTTGGGGCTGCCCAGTAGTGCTTGTGGAATTCTGTTATATTTTTGTATATCATGGAATTTTTAGTAGTTTTTTGGACAGCAGAGTGACACAAGCAGGTGGCATTGCCACCTTACAGTAAATGGCATCATCTGTTTGGCTCCTTCTGTGTGGAGTTTCAATGTTCCCTTCATTTTTGTACAGATTTCCTCCCAAAGTCCAGAGACATGCTCTCAGGATATTGTGCACCCTTCACACTGACCCTTTGGAGTTTATTTACTCTGTGTAAGAGAGTTTCAGAGCAATATTTTCATAAGCTTTTGTGTGTATTGTAATCTGTGTTTTGAACTTCTAGTACATTTAGGTACTTTTGTGTATATATCATTTTTTCAGTTATTATATTGTTGCCATTTTAGGACATTCTTTGCATGACCACAGCCATTTTGTTTACAATCACTGTGCCCATTGCCTGTCACATTATGAACAGGTCATGTGACATATTGTATCACCTTGCATTGTGTATAAAAAGTGGTGGGACAAAGCTCCTGTTATCCGTTTATTGAATGTCTTTGCTTTTGCTACTCCAGGGTTAGAAGAACACTCTTATGAAAAAGTTTTTAGTGCTGGTGCCTCTTGCTTTTTATTTTGACATTGGGTTTTGCTCATAAGCATTTGACATGATGATAGTTATTTTTGCTTCCTTCAGTTTTTATCACCCTGTTGTCTCTTCTGACCAGGATACCATCTGCTCCTCTTGTGCTTTTTAGATGTTGCTTGTTGAATATCAAAGTTGGATCATATGGCCAGTATTGTCACATGTGCAGAGTACGGAAAAAGTCTAGCTTGCATGTGCCAATCAACGTGCAACATGTCAACACTAACTAGCACCACAATCACCTAATGTGTTTATATGCCCTTCAATAGCTCAATTATTCAGAGAAACCTGATTTCTAAAATGCCATGTAAACCCTTATTGCTATAATGAAAATTGGTTCATTGGCCTCTGAGAAACCTGATTAGCAGAGGTTCATTTGTCTACAAATAATCTGATTATGTGGTCATGTAAACCCATAACCAGGGTACTGTTAAGCATTTTGTAGTCAGTGGATGTCCATTGCACTCTGTTAGCCTTTGCGTGCATTTACTTCACAGACACTTTCAGCAGGTATGGGTAGAAGCATCCCAAAATAAATATTCGGGTGATTTGTTTATTTCTTAACTGGTCTAAAATATTTTAAAATTTGTTAAATTTATGCTGATAAGCTAAACCTACGTGCTAAACTCAGCATTGCAATCTCAAGAGCAGTAGGGGAAAACATTAAAAGTAATGTGTATTAAGTAGTCCGATTACTTTTTAAAGGAATAAGTAACCTAAAGCATATCTTATTAAGGTAAACATATCTGTGTTATTATTATTCCAATAGCACTGGGTGTAAGAAGCACACATAATGGGCCCTTTGCAGGGCTCAGTCACGCAGCTAAGCGTGTGCTGTGGGCAATTTGGTAACAGAAATCCATCCATTTTCTAACCCGCTGAATCTGAATACAGGGTCACGGGGGTCTGCAGGAGCCAATCCCAGCCAACACAGGGCACAAGGCGGGAACCAATCCTGGGCAGGGTGCCAACCTACCGCAGGACACACACAAACACACCCAGCCAAATTAAGAATCGCCAATCCACCCAACCTGCATGTCTTTGGATTGTGGGAGAAAACCGGAGCGCCCGGAGGAAACCCACGCAGACACGGGAGAACATGCAAACTCCACGCAGGGAGGACCCGGGAAGCGAACCCGGGTCTCCTAACTGCGAGGTAGTGCCGCCCGGTAACAGAAATCTTTAAATAAAATGTCAATGTGACTAAACATATTTATAAAAGACAAGAAAATGTTCACAGGCAGTGTTGAAACTTATTTTCAGATTCACCATATCCGATGATGATGTTTAAGTCTTTTTTGTGCAGTTTAATGACATTGGAGAGAACTCCAGACTTCTACTTGTACATGTAAGTGCATAATTTTAAGAAAGGAGGCTTCTGCCTTAATGAAATTATTTACTTTAACTTGATTTTGTGTGTGCATGTAAACACACTGTGTCAGTATAATAACCTTACCTTGAAACTGCTGTCTTCCTTACCTGAAATAACTATCTTCCTGGTCTTGCCAAGAATCATTTCATGGAGGCAACACACTAAAGAAATCACTGAGTAAAATCACAACTTGTGTTGAAAACAAGCACCATCCATCCTATCTTTCTCCTCCTGTATGCATGTTAGAATGCTTGGCTAAAAACTTTACAAGACACTGGAAAGCAACTGGTATTGTTGCTGCAGACTGCTTTGCCATACCCAGTTTCCTCACACAGTCTTTCCTTTCAGGTATCAATTCTAAATTCTGTGCCTTGACTTTTTGGATGTGTGTGATACCATCCTATTCACTTCAAGGCAGAAATGATTCCTTCTGGGTAGTTTATATGGGCACATGCTGTGCTAGCTTGCCACTGTAGTGCACTTACAGAATATAGATGGACTGCTGTAGATGTCGGTAAATCAAAAAGTATTTCCCATCTTGCATTAAATAATAATTTCATTTTCTATTCCCTTTTCAATACTTTCTATTTTCTTTATACATCTGAGTTTGTGTGGCAAGAAAGATGTTGAATGTCATAAAAGGCTACTGTAACAGAAAATTTAGGATGAACATTTTCAGAGGTGGCATATTATTTTTTTAGAAGTCTGCCTTCTGGCTTTTTCTTGCTGTGGTTCATTAATTGCAGAATTGCATCACAGACATTTTTGATACAGCTCTTTTTTCCTGGCTATTTATCTGTTGAGCCCACCAAAACAATCTTACTCATGTGGGGCAGGCTCTACAAGCATTGAGAGAATATTATCTTCTGCTATGCACCAGATGTTGAGGTATATTCTTTTTATTCCCCAGTGCTTTTTCATATCCCCAGTTCCAGGTAGCTTTTGGTCGCCTTGGTCCTCTTCTCTGCTGCTGGATTGCTTGTGATCGCTGTACAAGTTGTACTTTATCTCGCCTCATAACTTGACCATACCAGTGAAGTTATTCTTCTTCCAGCTTTTCTTTGACTGACTTAATGCCCAGTGACCCATGTAGGCATACTATCAATATCTGGTTATGTAGGGTATATTCTTCCAAAACTTAGAGAGAGCCTGCTTTGTAATGGAAGGGACCCAGGAGATGAGTTATTGTTTGCCTAGCCAAAGAACAATTATAAAGAGAGTCAATGCTGTCCTTCATCAAAGCCACATCAGAAGCCTGTTACGATGCAGGACTTTTTCTGCTTTAAGTAAATATTTTAACAATAACGATTCTCTCTGTGTAATTATTTTTGTAATATTTGGTGTCTGGACTCTGAATATGTTATATCGTTATTTTTTTTCATTCTGTTGCAGCATTTGGTCAAGATGGGGGTGTGGTTTCTTGAGGTTGCATCACATCCTGTGACCAGCCTGATACTTTATAAGCTGGCGCCAAAGCATCTGAGATTGTGGATACACAAAAAAAAGTTGTGGACTTTTGTAGTTATTTATTGTTATTGAATTATAGCGATCCTTATTTTGACTTTGAGTTTGGTTTAGTGTTTTGGTTTTCAGTTTGCCTTGATTTTGACCCAGCAGCACTTTAACTCTTTGAGGGCTGAATATTTTTTTCGAAAAACATAGTTTCTGAAAAGCAATGGTTTCACAAAGAAATCAACATAAAACATCCGTTGCTGCATGCTGCGACTGCCAGTTTGCCAAGAATGTGCGGCAGACTTGCTGCCAGGCTGTCTTTGTATGGCTGGGGCGGCAGCCACAGTAGTAGTCACAGTCGCAGTGCATTACAGTCTGGTTTCTACCTCTTACCATTGTTAAGTGGCAGTCCTCTTGGCAAAGATTGTCGTAGGCATGTCAGTTACATGTTTAGCTGGGGACCAGTCAGCTGAAGCTGGAACCTCACATTCGTTTTTCGATCACTTGTATCAAAATCGGAGTTCGGCAAGTCATAGTCCAGTTCAGAGATAATAGGCAAAACTTTGTCCACCGAGTATTTTGCTTTACGCATTCGCTTTGATCTCTCTCCATTATGTTAGTGCCATTTTTGCTCTTGTTTGCACCTTACTACTCACACGAGCGCAGAAAATATCGGTCAAACCAAAGAAGCTAACTTTTCTTATAGCAATGAGAGTCCAACTAAAACATAATGGTTTGTTTTGGCACAGTTTACAGTTGATTACCATCGTCAACATCAGCCCAAAAAGAGTTAAGGTAATATAATTAATCTCCTGTATCATCCTTTAACTTTGATTGCCCAGCCTGTTTTGCTGGCAGTATAAAGCCAAAAACAAAAGCTTTTTTTTCTGAGCACATTTCACCAGTTTTAATGTCATTACAGTGTCATTCAGAATTAACTTTAAAATGGTACTAATGGTTTACAAAGCCTTAAATAATCTCACCCGCCCTATATTTTGGAATATCTGTCTCGTTACACTCCAAGTCATAACCTCAGATTCCTCAAATGAAGATCTGCTTATTATTCCAAGTCCCAACCTGAAAAGAAGAGGTGAGGTGGCTTTCTGCTGTTATGCACCTAAGATCTGGAATACTTCAGCAATAGAAATTCGCCAGGCTAATACTGTAGAACAATTTAAAAAATTGCTAAAAACCCATTACTTTAAAATGTGTTTTTCATAGCTACATCTTAGTTGCATTTCTCTAGATTCTGCAGTTCTGTACTAATCTCTAATATTCTTTGCTGTCTGTGCCACCACCACCTGATCATGGGTACCATCTTGCCCTCTGCATTTTTGGATTGAATGGTGGGTGTCCCATATATCCACATGACCATCATCATCACATTCTTCCATGTGATGCCTGTAAACCATAAGGACTGATTTAGAACATCTGCAGTATGCTGGGTCAAATGCCCAGTGGGGGCTGCGGGGTGTTTTGGCCATGGTACCCTTGCAAATTTAGATTTTTTCTCCAGCTTAACTGGCCATCCAACCGTACTTTTTTCTTTGTTACATACTGTATAATCTTCTTTGTTTATGTTTTGTATTAACTTCCTTTTTATTTCATCTTGTGAGCTACATTGGTTGTATGAAAATGTGCTATATAAGTAAATGTTGTTGTTATCATAGTCAAACATTTCTAGAACAAGTAGCAGTCATCAGAAACTCAAAGCAAAAAGAACACACCGAAGAATAGGGTTTTTATCCTCAGTCTTCGATAAACAGGAAATGCCTGGTGCTTACTTTCATTCCATTAGTATGATGGCACCTCACACCACAAAGTCCCAATGATCTGTACTTAGCAACATTGTAGTAAAGCAGACAGAAAGCAAGGGGCAGAATGAAGAACAAAGCAAATATGGAGTTCCTAAAGATGAGACAATAGTTTAACTTCTTTACCACCATTTTCTATCATCAACATCAATTATAAAAACTTAGAGCAGACACTTGAATTCCTGAATCATCACAAGTGGTTAACCTGTCAGAAGTACAGTGCACTACAGGGTAATCTAATTTGGTTAAGAGAAATTGAGGTACTTGTACTTGGTCTTCTTCTGGCATATCCTGAGTGCATCTGTCTCTAAAGCTACTCATCATTGCTATGGAATCAGCTTGAGTTTCTCACTCCAATCAATACAACATCATGCACATAAAGTATCATCCAGAGCAGTTCATCATTAAATATCTTGTCAAGTTGTTATCGACATTGAAAAGCATAGGACTAAGGGCTGGTCCTTGATGCATGCCAACATTAATTAGAAAACCATCTGAGACACCAGTACCACTTTTCACCTTTGTAAATTATTATTTAGCTAATGTCTTTATCTAAGGCGACTTACAACATCTGAGATACAACTGATTACATTTTTTTTGATTTTCCAATTGGGGTACTTGACTTGAATAACTTGCTAGTAGTCACATAGAGTCAGTAACATGATTTCAACCCACAATCTCAAGGTTTGAAGTACAAACGTTTAACCACTATGCCACACTGTATAACTCTTACATACCTTTTAGGGACTCCTTGATCCACAGAGTCACTCTAGGAACACAGTTCAAAGCCTTTTCCAGATCAATGAAGAATATGTAGATATCCTTTCGCAAATCATGGTGCTTATCGATCACAATCCAGATGGCCTCCCTTATGGTATGGTTTCAAAGTAAATTGATTTTTGTCTGTCTAATATGTTTTGGGATGCTTTTTGTTTACCATATTAAGTTTTGGAATTTTAGTATTTTGATTTTTTTTAACAGTGTCTTTATAAAAAGTTTATTTACCATAGTTATTTTTGCAGCATTCCAACACAATGCTGGTTTTTACAATTGATACCATTCTATCAAGCCATCTTGCTAAGCAAACAACCCTATAAAGCAGGGATATTCAATTACAATTTCAGTTGGGTCAGATTTTCAAACCAAGAAATTTAGCTGGTTCAGACATTTTCTGCAGCCAGTATGCAGCAGGTAATAATAAATATTAAATCAATATCAATTTAAAAACAAGTAATATTTATTCATTGATTCTTTTTTTACATTTGGTCACATCTGACACGAGCACATCAAAAATGTATAAAAAACAACAATAAAAGCTATAACTGAACAGAATCTGAGGTAGTAGGAATACTTTTTGAAATAAAAAAATAAACATTTTGCTCACATTCGACCCAGTCACATCTCAAAGTGCTTTAAAATGAAAAAAGTGCACAGTATTAGCAATAACATTGGTTTCCCATTTGAAATATGGGATCCTCCCCCAATTTAAATGGGTGGTCATCACAGACAAGGGATTTTATTCACACGGTTTTAATGAATCATATGACAGAGGTTAAATTTGAGTTCCACAACCAAGCCTGTCCTATTGAAGTTGTATCTCCGCCTACTAGAAAAAAGTACCTGAATAAATGTTTAAAAGCAAGGCACCAGGTATGGTGTGAAAGTGGATTGGTACATTTATTTTAATGATTTGTCTTAAAAATGTCTTTGTACAGAGTTCTTGGGTGTTAAGTAATTAATTATTAATTATTATTATTACTATTATTATTTTTTTACTCAATCTTATTGGTAAGAGAATATATGGTGATGGTGAATGCCAAAACGACTGAAGTAACAACTAATAAATTGGCATTTTTGATACCAAACAAGGTTTACTGTCTGCCATCAATCACAGAGCACCCCGGTAAAATTACTGTAATAAACCTTCACCCTTATAAAGCAAACTTCATCACATTGCTGTGTGTGACGAAACAGCAGGCTGGCGACTGATCATACTTGTTTACTGAAAGACAGGCCAGCATTTTGCATGGCATATGTATTAAATCAGAAGAGAAACATCCTGCAAAGATGCATGAACACAAGGAGATTGGTGACAATCATACCTTAGTGTGCCAAATCAGAAGGGACAACTGAATTCCACAGGGCACAGGTATATTCATAACAGTAGACCTATATGATGGGAAGATGAAATTCAAATGTTCTACCTTTTTGTTTTGATAATTGGTTGCGTCATATTCAGCCTTTTGTTCATTATTCTGGCACAAATGTAACCAGCCTCTCGTTGAAGTTCACCATTTGGAATACACGGCCGTCCCGTCAACAGTGCCATGTACTTAGAAATATTTCCCCATCTCCAAGTTTGACATCATTTCTGCTGTGACTCCCTTGCACCCAGCCAGGGGGAGCCTGTACCGGCACATATATTAATGCACATCTGCTTAACAATTGAAAAAATGGCCTTTTGCATCTGTTACAATATAAATATTTTAAAGTTTCAATGATTTCATTCACAACTGGCGAACTAAGTAGAAATGATAATCACTGAAGCCATTTTGGTTGCATTTGAGACCATTTTAGTTGTAGTCTGGAGCCCTGTCTGTACCATGGGCTGGGTCACTCAGATTTGCTTTTAGGCCACATGTGGCTCGTGGGCTGCCATTTAAATAGGCCTACTATAAAGTGTGGTTAGTAACATCACCGTCTAGATGATATTAAGTGTATTTTAATAGCATTCCTGGCAAAAGACTTTAGCAATGTTTTCTGTGACTTTTTTGCTGTTCTTTCGGGTTTTGTTGAAAGATCATTTTGACCTCCTTGAAACAATCTTGGTACTAATCTTGAAAAATACAGTGTCTCATGTTTGAGTCAGTACTGCCTGGATTGCATCAGTGGTCGACATGCCTGGCCTAACACTACATTGAGTGCCATAATTGCAACTCTCAGTGATGCAGCCCCATTTTTTGAGTGTATCTGAGATCAATTTGATTCTGTAGCGTTTCTGCATTCTCTGACATACCCCTTGTTTTTGCAGATGGGCACAAGAAAACTGGTATGAAACTGATCTGGCAAAGGGGCACCTGCAAGGATTTAATTAATCTTATTTGATAAAATTCAGGTGAAAAGCAATTCCAGACAGTGCATAGTATACTGCTGATTCTGCAACTGTTCCTAGAACACAAAGACATAAAAAGAATTAGCAAGTGGTACAATATTATAAGATCTGAAAACTAACTAATGGAAGAGAACAAGATAAACCGATGTTGCTTTGGTTTTGTGATTTGTGTTTTGCGAATTATTTTTGTTAATTTTTATTGTATTGGTTAAAATGTATTAAATATTAATTATATTTTTGACATGATCATAGTAACCTTTTGTTTATTTTATTTTTTCCTTCCTCAATGCCATTTTGATGTGTTGTGTTGGCCACGGTCATACTGCTTAAGGACAGTTGTTGGTCACATGATAATGGTGCAGCTCTGAGTTACACAAGCTACTAGAACTCTGTTGTCCTAATTTCTGGATATCTCTGTTGAAAACAAAGTTTCTACTCATTGTTTAGTTAGGGAAAGCAATTAGGTTATGAAAACTTGCCTGGTTATCCTCTGACTTTTATTCTGTCATTTAAGTTTTGGTGATCGATTTTGATTTGACTTCCTAATTTTCAGACCCACTGTCTGTTTCTGATTCCCCTTTTTACAGTCTTTCATTTTCTGATCATTTAATAATGATTAAATTGTCAAAATTAGCAAGGGAAATATGTCTAACTCTACAAAGAATATCAGTGAATCTGGCAGCTTACCTGAATATCCAGAAGAAAATCCTCCATCTCGTTCACACTTGTGCTCTGCAGTGCAAGCAATCATAAAGAACACTATAGTAATGTCTTGCTGGCTTGTTTTCTAAGCATGGAAGTTGGCAGGAAAACATTGATTAGCAAAAAATTCCCAAATTTCTATATTGTCAGACTATAATTAATAGCAAAATTATTTTTGTAGCAATCGTTTGGTATTCATTTTTTCCATTTCTACTTGCTTATTTCAATATAGGGTTGTGAATTAACCACAAGTACAGTAATCAAATGTCGCAGATTTCTGGTGATACTTTCATATATCAGCCCCAATTTTGGCGTTTCAAAAAAAGAAATCTGTTTGATGATTTATCGTTGAAATAAACTTTTTATAGTCACATGTCTGAACGGACAGTATTTTGGACCTACCAATAGGGACATCATTAAATTCAGGCGAGGATTGGATCAAGATGAAGCAAGACAACTGGGAAAACTAAATAAAAATGTGAAACAGAACTATTTGTTGAAGTAAACAAATTTCAGAAATATTACACAGATCCAAAACCCCTAAACCATTCTTTTCACAAATTAGAGTTTTGTTAATGATTTTTATCCTCAAAATTAGACAGTAAGTGCCACCTGCTGCTGATTTAAGGGTTGTGATGTCAATGCGGCACAGATTATATGTTAGTAATCAGCTTGACAGCCATAAACAAGAAGGCTGCACCGCGGAGAAATAATAAAACAAATGTTATGATAATAAGGATTCCCATAACACACAGGAGAGCATCTAGTCAATAAGTCATGGTAACTTTATCTGACCTGTATTTTAAATGTGCTTAATTTCCCAGTATAGTAACCTTTGGAAATATTTCACCTTTTACACTTTTTTATATTGTGGCTTGCTAGGTACATCAATCAGTTCAATGCCCTTAATCACCAAAAATGATCAACTCTATTCAAAAACAGACAAGAGCCATTTTAGTCCTACATCAGGGGGCTTACTATCTCCATAGCTTTCTTTAGCCATGTATGCACGCTGCACAATAAATCCTTTTAAGTGAAAAATACAGTTTTTTTTTGTAGTTGTTTCCAACCTATGGAGTGGTGTGATTTATTTTTTTTTGTCTTTGTTGGTTTTACTTGTGTAACATATAGGCCTGCGACTACTAATCAATGTCATATTCACAATAATTGATGATAAAAATGGCTGCAAAGAAATTTTGTTATCAGTCAGTTGCCTTGTTATGTATTTTGTACACCTCTTCATTGACAAAGAGTAACATGAATATTTTTTTGTAATATGGTGGAGATGGAGGATGTAAATATGATGGAGGGTCAGAGAACAAAGAACTTGAAAGTGGGGAAGCACTGCAGCTTGACATCTAGTAAGAAATCTGTGCTCTGAAAGATCTGTATAAGTGAACTCACTTGGCATTGGAGCATAACTATAATATGGAAGCACCTGGAAAGAAAATAGTGATGTTGATATATCTGACACTCATACTTGGGCAGCACTCTCAGTGTCACTTACTTTTTTTTCCTGCAGCAGGAGGCTTGAAGTACAAAAGAGTTAGTTTGGCGTATGGTCTTTGATACCAACGTTTAGATACAATCTAACAATACACTCTAGGCTCCTTTCATCAAGGCATTAGCCTTCTATCTTGTGATGCTGAATTTCGTGTTAATTTAGACCTTACAGTCTAAGCATTGTTGCTATGTGTTGTGTTTATGCCAGGGTTCCTTCCCTGTCTTGAGTGCAAATTAATTTTTTAAATCCTTTTTGTTCATTTTGATTGTTTTGTTTATTCTAATATTGTTGTTCATGTTTATCTCTATATATAATCTTCATTTGGATCTTGATCTTTGTTTGTCCGCGAATGAATTAAAAGAAGAAGCACTAGATGGCAGTAGAGAGACAGCTAAAACATAGGCATTGCATTAAGAATCTCCTCCAGGTTTATACTACTGAACACTGTAGTACTCCAGTCACACCTCAAAACACAGACATTCAAACTAAACAAATTGTTGTGCTTTAAATTAACTAAAGAGATCTTCATTTAGATCTTGATCTTTGTTTGTCCGCGAATTCCACGCATGCGTAGACCACCTTCCAGTTTAGTACGTTGTTGTTACTCACGGATGTCAACAATGTGCCGGAATAACGAAAGGGGTGGTGGACAGTGTTACGCTGGTTAGCTCCTGAGGCCTGGTTAGAGAATGAGATTGCCAAAGATAAAAGGTACGTGCCTACATAACATATGAATGAAAGAAAGACAGTGGGTAAAATGAATGACAACGTAACAGCATGTTCTGGAAATTATTATTGGTACGTTGTAGCTGGCGAGTGCTGTGCGTCTCACAGTTGTACCATGGCTTGCTCACATGTCAGTGAAGTGATCCCTATTTATGCTTTAAAGAGCCTGGATACCTATGTGTCCCCCTTTTATAACCATTGCTCCGTGTATACTGCTTTACTCTTTTACTCTTTTGGATTGCCACAAAGAAACCTGCGAGATTGGAGAAAGGTTGAGAAGAGATCGTGAGAGGAAACGACAGCGTCGTGAAAACGAGATGGACTGTGAACGGACAGAAGCAGAAATGCTCCTACACCACCACATAATTACGATTTGGACAGTGATTCCGAGTAGGCCGTTCCTATTGAATCAATGTCCAAGGGTTTTCTTTTGTAATTTTGTTTCCCTTATAAAAAAATCATAATGCTGTGCGACGAAGGGCCCAGTTCACGACTGGCAGCTGCGTTTAAACAGGTAGCCCTTCACAGACAACTTTAACACGCGCAACATTGTTCGGCGCACATGGCTATTCATTTGTATAATTACTGCATGTCTTCTTTATCAGTACTGTTGATCATTTTTTGCCTATGTGTTTTTGTATTTTCTACTATGATGTATGTTTTTTGTGGGTGGTTCCCCAAAGTCCAACTGTCCTTCTTTACCTCAGTCAGCCCTATTAAGGCTGAGAAAACAAACAGTCCCTTGCAGTCCATTTGAATGCACTTGGTGGGTTTGGTTAGTTTTAGCGATTATTGTTGTGCTTTTTTGTTGATTTACTGGATTTTCACCTCTAGTACTTTCATTATAATGTGACACTTTAATCCTCCTGTGAAATGGAAAATAGTTGTGAAAGCAATATGAGGTAACCATAACATCATATTTTGGTAATATAATATGACAAGCTCACAAATAAGAACACACTTTTCGAAATCAAAACAAAAAACACATTACTACTTACTAAGACAGCAGCAGCACGTTTTCCACATACCGCTGCACTCAGTCTGAGTGTTAGTCATAGGTGTCAATGGGAATACAGGAGGGAGATACCAGCTATCATTCAAAA
The DNA here is from genome assembly GCF_016835505.1 of Polypterus senegalus. Classification (NCBI taxonomy): domain Eukaryota; kingdom Metazoa; phylum Chordata; class Cladistia; order Polypteriformes; family Polypteridae; genus Polypterus; species Polypterus senegalus. The sequence continues at coordinate 73,813,376 of NC_053159.1, read as the reverse complement.
AACTCTCAATTTGTTCTTTCACTTTGTCAAATTGGCTAAGTGAAGACATTTGGGTACTCCTATGCTACTTTACAAAGGCGTCCATTAAAAGAGGTTAGCAACTACAAAATCACCTGTATGTTCAATGCAGAGGACCTTTATGACAGATATAAACAGGTTCTAAGAGGATAGCTATATGAATAATAATAATAATAATAATAATAATAATAATAATAATAATAATTTTATTTACGTATATAGTACTATCACCTGCTTAAGGCACTTATGAGTATCAGCTGTAGCCCCCTGGTTTCATTTAATAATGTGCAGGTTCTACCAAACTAGGGTTGTGAGGTGGCGGTCAGAGACACAAATGCAGGATTCAATGGATTTATTGTAAAGGTGCTATCCAAACATATTAAACCCACTTACTGTCCTTCCTTTTGTTTTGTTCCCATTTCAGTGAACTTCAACCTTAAAAAACCTATTCTTCAAAACTTTTGAAGAATCTAGAAATACCAATTTATAAATTTATAGTTATTAAATGTACAATTTATTTAAATGATCTTGACAAGCCACCTTAATAAAAGGTGTTTTATGAATCTCATACCAAATGGCATATAACAGAGGCATATGTAATACATCTTGCACTGTAAACATTAATGCTGAGCTGTATGTTGATTACTGAAATTTTTAATTTTAACTTGTCTTAGATATGTAGCACAGCTAGTTTATCTATAAATTGTAACACAATAAATGCTTTAATGCATTTCATCATGAAAATTATATGTCTTTGTATTGTAAATGCTCCGATAACTGTCATAATTTGAACTGAAAATATTCTGCATGGTATCACTTACCAATGGCTGCGGTCAGTGCAAATGGATGCCTGTTTAAGAAGCATATAGCGAGTGATGACTGGATAGAGGAGCATTGGATAAAGGATTTAACATGCTAGTTTATTTATGATAGAGTCTGAGAAACACTCGTTAATTGACAACCAGTCTTATGAGGGAGTTTGTGATATTCGTAGAATTACAATGCTTTTTGGGGAAATGCACTCATGTTTAATTACAGCCTTATTATTTAGCATTACATCTGATGGATTGAAACATTCCTCCTTCATTTGAGGTTCCAGGTTCAAAGATGTCATAGAACTTTAATCAGGGGAAATGAATATTGTGTTATCATTACATGCTTAAATTATGTACTGAAGATGATGAATCTGTCTTTAAAAGAGCCAGAGAGATTAACCTTTTTTTTTTTCTCTCTAGCAATCACTTATCACAGTCTCTACCCATCTGTCATCACCCAATTACTGTGGTGTTCCATTCAAATCATCCAACATAAATTCTCATTTGGAATCAAGGAACCCTTTCAGTTCAGGGTGATGTCAGATGGATAAGAACCCATATCAACTCACAGTGCAAAGCTTTAAGGTGGCATATTGCCATCTGGTCATTCGACAAAATCCAATTTTCTGTGACTACAGAAACTCTCGGATAGTTGTCTTGTTAACTGAGATAAAGGGTTTAAGGTTCTTTGCTAGGGTGAGAATGTGCCTTGATTCATAGCCACCCACCTCATAGGCAGTCTGCATAATTTTGGGAGTTTTGAGTTTTGTGTTTTGTGGCGTTTTATCTGCAGTTTGTGCTCTGCACTTCAGTTTCAGGTTATGAAATTCATGGCTGTTTTAAATATTTCCAGTGAATTCACTTGCATTAAATGGTTCACCTTCTGGGTAATTGCATTTTAACAGTGTGAATAGTCTGGATCAACAGTTCAGTAAGCGCTTTGGTCATTTTTTTCCTCAACCCTAATCAGCAGTGCACACTGATCGCAATCACTTCATCAGGGTTTTAAGAGAGCTGGTGCCTAAAAAAATTCTAAGACAGGCAATACTAAAACTAAACACATGCTTTTGCAAAAGACATTTATGACAGAATGTGGTCCCTGTTGCCTCTATTCTGCATGTCTGTGCTTTTCTGCACTACTCATAGCAGATGATACATCTTTGGCATGGTTATGTGTATACATAGTTTTTTGCAGTTTTATAGCATGTATTAGCTGTCTGTAAGAACAGTCCTAAAGAATAGTTTACATTTGCATAAGATCAAGGTTTCCAATGCACTCTATCTAGTATATTTGGGTATGTCCACCAGGTCCAGCACCTTGAATTTCTTTACTCTTTATGTAGCTGCTCAACTTCCAAAGCTTTTAATCATAATTTTAGTGGCAGAGATAGCAGATATGCTACCATTCTTTGCTTTTCTGTTCAAGAGCATCTACATTCTTTTTAAGATGTCAGAACGGTAATAGCATACAGCTAACAAGGCAGAATAGGTATGCCTGTGATTGTAATTGTCATTTATTCTGTTTGATCAGCCCTGGTTACTGAATACATAATTTTTGAATAAGAAGTAGAGACATATGAATTCTGCATCTAGTGGCTTTGCTTTCAGCCTTTTGGATAGTTCTGCCGGTCTTGAAGAACAAAGCAAATGATGAGAATTGCAGCTTCAAATGATCTGCCGTTTAGATGTGTCGCAGAATGAAGGAATGCAGCAGCACCGCGGAGATTTGGTTTTGTTCCTCTGGCTGTTGCATATGAGAGGGATAGATGATATGTTAATTGGAAAGGGGATTTGCTTCTCTGAAACATTCGTTGCTAGACTCCTATGTATGACATGCCTTTACCTAGAAAACAGAAAGATCTGATAATTATACACTTTGCACTGAAATTACCTTGCCACAGCCCTCAAACTCCAAACTGACTCATTTACACCACTGGAGGTATTTTTTGTTTAATAAAAACAATAGGATGCCCAACATAAAGTAAAAGGCACACAGAAATGAAAGAAAGCGTATGCCATTGGGTTTTCCTTTGTGACAGATAGGGCACTTGCTCTGCAGTTTTCATTGTTTACCTCCTTAGTCCAATCGTGCTTCCTTTTTCAAAGCCTGTAGTATTTTGCCCATTTTACTATCTGGCATTAAGATATTCTCCTTCATCACTCCCAACCTTAGTGTACTGTAGCAGGGGGTTGCTATTTGCATCTCATAATGAGTTATAATTCTAATCACTTCCTAGGTCTGGGGCTTCCCTGTAATGACCAGTCACAGTACAGTCTAGTGGATAAGCCTACACTTTGATGCTCCATTTTAAACAACGCATCATCAGTACTTCCATATTGGAATTCGCAGGGCTCACTTACCAGCTTCTGGGGTTAAGCTGCTGTTCACAGAGTGTATTTTTATTGCTCTGAAATAAGGTTTGTACCTTTTATGTTTTATTTTTACAGTATGTTAGTGACATGCTTCTGCTTGTTATCGCTAACTGATCAAATTAAGCAAGTTGTACATATGATTTGCAATAACTTACCTGCTAAATTATATTGTTAAAGAAGTTTGAATGACTTCACAATAAAAAGATATAGGTTTATTTCCGTCATTTCAAAACATATACAGTATAACCTTCCCCTATATAAGGGATATGTGCCTAGGTAAGGTATAGAGTGAAAAATCGTGTACAGGCTGTTCCCATGTTAGCAATGTCTGACCTACGAATGGACTGCTGTAAAGAGTATTAGAAAACAAATTAAAGAAGGCTCATTTGTACATGGGCTCAGGCAGCAGTGGACACAGCTGCACAAAGACGACGTGTACTCTGCTCTGTGTATAGTTTAAGCCTCCAAAGAGCAACACTGTGTAATTGCAGAATCCCATTAAATGTTTTTCTTTGCTTACATATCGATCTTACAGATATTTCAATTTATGCCTCCACACACTTTCATCTTTCCCCACGGTCTTGGCAATTTCTTAGTTTGAACACATTTATGCACATTTGGCTATCACTGTGTGTTTTTAATGGTAGATTGTGTAGGTGTGGGTAGCAGCACTTCACACAACTGCTCCTCCAATGAGCGGATGTTTTCTTGTCTAGCTCATGCGCACATAATTCTAGAGGCATGCAGTTGCTGACGCAAGGGTATACACGCCAGGTCTGATGATGAAATTTACATCACGGACATCATAACCCATTCTTGTGGCAATATGGAATACACACTAGGGTGCTTTGTGACACTCATGAAAACACTGCACGGCTTTAGTGATTCATCAGTGGAAGAAAGAAGCCATTTTAAATCAGATCATGTTCCTGTTAACATTATGTTGAGTATGTATGCATAGAAAAGTAAAATACATAATTTATACTTATAATTTATATAATATAATTTGACTAAATGACAGTAAATAAGAACAGTGTGTGCCTGTTCTAACTTACCAACAAATTCACCTTAAAGACAGACTTAGGAATGGATCTCTGTATGGTGAAACATGCACAGACGCAGCTCCTGAAATACTCCACACTTGGTTTTGCCTGTACACATAAATACTGGACCTGCAGTATATTGTATATACATCAAATGCTGCAAGTGCAAATGTACATAAATAGATTTAAATGCTTTATACCTGTTGACAGTAATAGCAGTACAAGTCTATAACACAAGATTCTTTACATTGTATTTTTACTACACTGTTCTGCTCTGTTTGATATTCTGGTGATAACAATATTTATGATAATATTTTTAACATTTCTTTATACAGTATGGAAGAAGTAAATCAATGAACAAAAACCTTTCAGCCTCTTATGAATTACTTTTATAATTCTGCATTGACGTATGGTGATCAGTACAGAAAACTCTCGATTTGTCCCCTATGCCACAAAAGATTCTATAAGAGACCAGGTCAGGTCAGGTCAGGTTGGGGAGCAAGCACTGGTACAGTGTGTTGCCGCACCCACCACACGACAAAACAGCTCGGGATTCTGGTTGGCAACCCCCCCATACAGACACGTGGTCCAGTCCCACAGTTTGGAAATGACCCTCTATCTGCCGCAGCAAGGTGTTATGTGGTCGTCTCCTTTGCCTGGCCCAGCCACTCGGGTCTTCAACAATGATGATCCTGTGAGCCAGATCGCCCTCGGGAAATCGCGCCACATGACCGTAGTGCCATAACTGATGATCCCTCAACAAGCAGGTAATGTGCCTCATTTGGGACTCCATGAACAACTGCTCATTTGGCACAAAGTTAAACCAGCAGTATGCAAGGATTCTTCGAAGAGACACAGTACCAAAAGAGTCCAGTCTTTGTCTCAGGTCACTATTAGTGTCCGTGTCTCGCAACTATATAGCAAGACAGGAAGCACCAGGACTCTAAAGACTTGGACTTTTGTCCTTTTGCATAGATATCGAGAGCACAACAGCAGCAACCTCTTGACACCCCATGCTTTTCCAATCTGTCTACTGACTTCATAGGAAGAGTCACCAGAGACATGAATGTCACTGCCAGGGTAAGTAAACCTCTCGACAAGGTTGACACTCCTTGCTAAAATAAACATAAGAAGTGAATAACACAAGGGAAAACTCAAAATATGAAAATAATATGACAAAACAATACATCTGTTGAACTCTCAGGTCCTAAGTTACAGTTATGGTGTCTACTGCAACTGTCCTCCTCAACCTATCAACACATTCTCTTTCCTCATTTCCAGCATATTGTCTGAAACATATCTGGCCTCTCCGAGGCTTTGTCCTGCTTTCCTCCCAATTCCAGGTTAACTGGTCTTTTGGCCAACAGCCCCTTTTAAACCCCAGCCCCTAAGTTCTTCCAGGGTCACCCCTGTTTTTTTTCAGAACTAGTCTGTCCGTTGACGAGAGACACCAGAACAGAACTCCCTCAAGTGGATCCTGTTGTCCCTGCAAGGCCTCAGGGCCTGTCCACAGTATGTAGAAAGATATCAAACACAACTGAAGGCTCCATGCTGCCCCCATAACATTGTGGTGACCCCCACACATGCAGATACTCTGAGAAAATACTTAGATCTAGTCCATGCTGAGATGGATACATTTGAAAACACTATATTAGTATTATCTCCATTAGCATTTTCAGATTGTTTTTTAAATGTTTGCCACCCACACTGAAACGCCAGAAAACGTGCAAATCTCTCATATTGGGCGTGTATAGTTTGTCAGCTAAGAGTCTCTTTCACCAAGTGGCTTTCCACCATATTGAGATGTTTGTTTACAGAGCAAATATGGAATAGATTGAAATATTGAAAGTAAGAGGAAAACAAGGAGGACCAGAAGAAAATGCTTATTTGCCTGGATGGACAATTTACAACTGACTTTAAAGGTTATGAACAAATATAAGGTAACCAAAGTCATAGAAGATATAGCCTGGAAGGCTTGCCAAAATAAACAGGGAAATATTGAAGTGTTTCAAGAAAGGTTAGGCAAGGACTGTCCTCGCAGTAAAGATGAGACAATCATATGTCAGTGCTTCCATAAAGCTCAGCTTTGCTCATCCACTTTTGTACCAGAGACAAAATATTTTTAAATTTATACACTTTGGAGAGTCAATCATGAACACTGGACTTCAGTGTTTAAAAATACTGTTTCAGTGTGGATGGACAGCCAAAGTAAATAAAAATGATGCTTTTCCAGATTTATCTATGTTAGTATCAGCTAGGCCTTAATGGTCAGTAATAAGCTACAGAGGTGATATTGATCAATAATTTAAATAAGGCTTTTGAAATTCCAGCAATGTAAGAGATACATGACCCTGAGCAGTTGCATCCACCTTTTCTTAAATACATGCAGCCATGCTGTTACAGGTATGTAATGTCCTTCTGTGTTCTGGCTTACATGAATTCTAGATTGAATAGATTAGCAGGAGAGCTGTTGAGCCTGTAAACAAAGAATTCCAAATATGTGTAAGCCACATATGTGTAAAGATTAAGTTCCTTCCATGTGTACACACCACCCGCATCTACAACCAGTTCGATGGGTAGCCCACCTTTGGTGACTACCACATAGTGACTCCTGTGTTTACAACATACACTTTTTCTAACAATTGTCTCTATAATCCTAAATATTTTACTGTAATATACTCACATCCATTTTTATTCAAAAGGCAGGAGTACGGACGTTTTTGTAGGGTGTAAGGTGTTAAGGAGGTATGTAACAAACGAATGCAGGTTCACTTAAAGGTATGTGGAACCATCCCTGGATGACAGGGGGTGCTGTTAGTAAAAGTCTTGCTCTTTTTTCCCTCATAACGCTGAGAAACTGCCCCTTAAGGGAAACAGAGCCAGATAAGCCACATTCCTTCCGGTCCGGCCAATATAAAAATTAGACTCCCCAGAGGGTGGTGTCTTATTTGGACCTGAGAGCCCAATCATAAGGAGCAACCCTAGACTAGACCAACTCAAAAATGTTGATAGAAGGTGATAAGAGGCTATTGCCTGCTTTTGTTTGTTAGTTCCATCGTCTGCCTGATAAGTTCATCCTTGTTTGTGTTTCAAATTGAACAGGGTTTGTCCGGTTAGCACCCCAACTATTTTTAGACTTCCTCTGCCTAAACTAGATATTTAACAAAGCAGCAGGTTTTTCAAAGAGAACAATTTTAAATAATAAAGAAAACACAAAATTTCTCAATATATAATGTAGACACATTTGAAAAAAACAAAAAAAGAAATAAAAGAAAAGAAATGGTTAAATATTAATGAAAGCAAAGAGTAACAACAATTATTTTCCACACTTCCAGAACAAAAACCTGATATCTGGCCTTTTCTCTCACTTCCATCTGGTCAGCGTTGTGTTGCATATGTTCTGTTTCTGTTGTGAAGAGCAGGTTTTGGTCATTTTTCTTTGCTCTAATATTTTACAATATAATTCAATTATAAAGGCTTCAATTCCCCTGCGTCACCAAGACCACACTGGTCTTAAGTGGTGGCTCCTTACATTTATAATCTACAACACATCAGTCATTCTGTAGCTGAAAAATCACAACAAACATATGAAAAAGCAGGTTTTCAACCATACAGCTATTCAGCTGTGTTAGCATCTAGGGTGAAGAACAGTTTACATTTATAAGATCAAGGTTTCCAACGCCTTCTGTCTAGAATATTTGGGCAACTCCACTGGGTCCAGCAGATGGGTTTTCTTTTCTCTAGCTGCTCAGTTTCATCACAACTTTCGTCCCAGAGATATGCTACCGTTCTTTACTTTTCTGTTTAAGAGCATCTGCATCCTTTTGAAGATGTCAGAATGGTAATAGCAAACAGCTAAAAATGCAGAATAGGTGAGAAGACTACAAAATGTTTGGGCAGCCAACACGACCAACCCAGTTTAATTTCCAGAAAAGAAAACAAAATAAAGCATCAAACAGCATGCACTCAGCACAACAAAAGGAAGTCCAACTCGGCTGCACAAAAGTTGAGAGTCACAATGGTGCTCTGTTCTCTAGCAAGCTCTAGTCCAAATGAGATGCCATTCTCTAGGCATGTCCTCTTTAACAGTGTTTCTGCTGGAGGGGGCAGGGCTTCTTTTGGGAACAGTGGGAGGGGTCCGCGTGACCTCACTGGACATCTTTTCAGATCTGCAGATGGAAGCAAAAGAACAATTAGCAACAGCGCCTCTTCTCAGTTCGGGGAGGTAGTGCTTACCTCTGATGAGCCCTAAAGGTGATCCCCTGGCACACCCGTTACAATATACATATATAGTTTGTTATGTTCAATTTAAGCTTCATTTTTAATTGTAAAAAATTACTTCAATATATAAATGTATCTGTATGTTAGAATTATGTCCTGTTTTTCCTTTGTTTCTTTTTATATACAAGTTTTTGGTTTTCAGTTGTGTAACATTTTGTTTTTTGTTTTGGAGTATGTAATATAATTACTTTTTTTTCCTGTTTCATATTATTTCACAATTTCTTTTCTTTTATTTTTAAAAGTTTGTGTAGATATTACAGACTTTTGTTTTTTCTTTATTATGTGCAATTGGTCTCTTTCAGAAACATGCTCTTTTGTTAATTGTTTAGTAATGCAGTTTTTCCAGTGTAGTGCTGCATTACATGGTTTTCTGTATATGCTTTTTAGATAAATCCATAGAGTGTGGAAATGATAAAAAGAAAATGCATGACCTAGGCTGAAAAGAGTAACCCAACAATAACATACTTTACTACACCATAGACACAAAAATATCAGCAATGCTACAGGCGAGTTTATTTCACATCACTGATCTGTTGTGTTGACCCTGCAATAATATTTATTTTATTGTTAAAATATTTTGTCAGAACTGTTGGAAAAGTATGATCATATTTACTTATTTAAGTGCTTGAAGGGAAAAGAGGTCATGCAAAATACTAGTAATACTAAATAATGTTTACATTTTTGCTGTTTTTTTTCTCTTTTAATATATTTTAATGGTTGTACTGAATACTCAGGGTATCCGTCATTTGCTGACCCCTCAAATAAGCTGAATTTCTGCACATAAGCATCCCCAGGATCAGACAACAGTTCACCTTTTGCTCATGTTCAGGGTTTAATAAAAAATCATGCTGTCTTTCTGTGATTATCAAATATTGAACCAATTTTCAAAAGAATAATTGGGCATATGCATTGATTCACTTGTTTAGTGAGCAAGGGGTTTTTCAGCATGCACTTCTTCTAGAGAATCCAGATGTACAGGCTCTACAGATGGAGTCATTATCATATAAAAGGTAGTCATACCGCAGGCTGCAATTATCTTTCTCGGATGTGTATCATCTTTAGAAATGTAGCCTTTCTTATTTTAAGCCTTTTACATGGCGGTGGATGCAAGGATGATTTCTGTGTGTGAATTGTGGCACATAGTCAAGATTTTAAAGGAGTGAAAAACTCATTTCAAGCTTTGCTGAAGGCTGCAAATCATTTACAGCTGGAAAAAACAAGTTTTCACTTAAGGAAATATGCAAAATATACTGTTTTGATTAACCTGTAAAATGAACACATGTTCAGTCGGTTGATTTTTGAGTGCTTGTGTTAAGTAGAAATTATAAAGAAGCTGAAATTCAAAGGTAGTAAAATGCAAACACTTTCATGTTATATTCTATTTTGAATTCTATGTTTTTATAAATAGCAAGATAGTTCAAACATGTATTGGTCCATGAAAATAATTGTGTACCCATAGAGTGCATATTAAACAACTGTGGCTATGCAGGTTAGTCTGCCGTTACTCTGGTTTTCTTCCAGATCCTAAAAATATGCAAAGGTAGGCAGATTGGTGACTCTAAATTTGTCTGTTGTATGCAAGTGTAAGAATGCCCTGGAATAGGCTGGTAATCCGTCAGGTGGGTTCTGCCTTGCAGTCTGAGGTGCAGAGACAGGCACTGGCATTCCTGAGCTGGATAAGCATATGCTGTAATAAAATGTAGAGATGAATGGAATATTCAGTCCATTTGCTATATTATTGTCTTTAGGTATTATGTCAAAATCATAGACAATTGCATTTTGATGGCTGCTATTTGTTTTTACTGGTAATCCATTCACTTTATGCATGTGTAGGAGGTGATGAGGAACATACATGAAAAGCTCAGTGTGAAATAAATATTGAACAATTGTGTCTATATAAGAAGTAGTCATTTCGTCATTTCGATGAAATATATTGAAGCCGACAGTAAAGCGTGAGTGTTACCTCCTCTTCCTCAAGCTCACAATATACCCTCCATTAATATGTGTTTTCTTTTTGGGAGTATTTTAGTCGGTTTACATTGACTCTGGATCTGGAATTTAGTATTCACATCTTGTCCCAACAGAGACCCTTATGACCACAAGAGGGTGTCACTGAGCCCCAAATTCCAGTCCCAATTACAGTAAACACAGTCACGTGTTCAAGTAAAGATTATTTATTTGCATGGAACCTTCAATAAACAGAGAGTAACAGCCCAAAGAATATCACTCAAAATTGATTAAAGTTTCTTTCCTCTCTTTCCACTCCTCTGGTGAGTTGTGTCCTCTGCCCCAACCCCCCTGACTCACCTAAATGAGGTAAGATGGCTCCTGTTTTGTTGGACCCGGGAGGATTTCCGATGTCACATCATAGCATGGCGTGAGCACTTCTGGGTCATTTGGAAGCTCCCGAAAAGTAGGTAGATCCTCTTTCAGCAGTACCCTGTGGCAGCAACCAGGGATCCTGAGAATGTTGCCCTTCTGATCTACAGGGATTGTACCAGAGTATCTGTTGGCCTGGGGGATAAATTCGTCTTGATAACCAGTCACCCACAGTTCATCCATTATATGATTGCCCTGACTGGGATAGAAATCTAGAGTCATCTTGACTGGGTTGCACCTCCACTTAATGTAGTCCATCTGTTATGGATTTCCGGTGAGGTAAGACATCACTATCCGTCCCAGTACATTTACTACTGGTATCACTAGAACTGTTCAAAATTAAAACCTGCTTCCCCTATGCAGTTATACAAGGATAAGACACATATTTGCATTTATAATTTTGGTAATTGTGATCACTGTTTATGGTATGCATGATCCTATCACAAGTGGTTCTGCACCTCAAACTAGAAGACGTGGGAGTTCAAGGTGTTGTTTTAAACTAAAAGAAGTTGCAGTTCAGGGTTTGTAGATAGGTGCAAAATTGGCTCAGAATTGGCTGACATTAAGAGTGGTGTTCCACAGGGGTCAGCGCTAGGGTTGCTGTTACTTTTAACATATATAAATGATTTGGATAGGAATATAAGTAAGCTAGTTAAGTTTGCAGATAATACCAATATAGGTAGATTGTTGAATCATTACAGAGGGACTTGGAGAACATATAGGCTTGGGCAGATTTGTGGCAGATGAAATTTCATGTAAGTAAATTTAAAGTGAGAAGAAATATAGAAATGAGTATATTAGAGGGTCACCTAAGGTTGGACGATGTGGAGACAAAGTTAGAGAGGCGAGGTTGCGTTAGTTTGGACATGTGGAGAGGAGAGATGTTGGGTATATTGGGAACAGGATGCTAAGGATAGAACTGTCGTGCAAGAGGAAAAGTGGATGGTCTAAGAGAAGGTTTATGGATGTGGTGAGAGAGGACATGCAGGTGATGGGTGTAACAGAGCAAAAAGTAGAAGACAGAAAGATATGAATAAAGATGATCTGCTATGGCAACCCCTAATGGGAGCACTAAAAAGAAGAAGAAGAAATGTAAGGTATTACACATATGAAGTAAAAATGTTAAGTTTGAATACACAAAATTGAAAGTACACCTTATAGGGAGAATTTAGGAGTCATAATGGACTGTACGCTATCACCTTCCAGACAGTGTTCAGAAGGGCCTTCTTCTCCATGTAATAACATGAAACGTAAGCTATTTATCACAAGTGATATTGTCTGTGTAATACTTTAGCCTTTTTTCTTCTTTCTTTATGTCACTGATATTTCCTTTCCTTTTTTCCAGTTTTCTCTTGTGTGGAGTAAATTTAGTATCTCGATTTTTTCTTTTGTTAAAGGGTTCCTCGATCTCCCCTCTTAATTAATCTAATATTATTCTTAACAGTGTTGGTGGAAGAAACATTCTTCATCCCTTTTTAATTGTCATCATTTAGACTGGCCCTGTAATTTTTCAGCACTTCTTTCTTATTCTATTTCCAGTGCCCTATTCGGTGACCATCCATTTTTATTACTTTGAATAATTGGTATGTTCATGTTTTCTTTTGTAATGACATAACTTCAAGTTACATTAAAACCATTAAATAGCATACTTGACAGTCAATAACCCTTCCCTACACAGATTTGAGAGTTATGTGAAGAAGGCGCCCATTACGAATTGCAACCTCATTTATACTGAAATATCAGAATAAAAAAATCAAGCAGAGTCCAGTGAGAATTACTTTAGAGCAGCATTAATGTGTTCTTGGAAAATTCTGTACAAGCTTTCCTCATAAAGTAAATATGTTTTTTTTTCTAGTGTTTGCTTTAAGTTTTGAAGAGTGAGTCTGAGTTTCTGCATTGAGTAGGATAAGTCAGTATGAAAACAATGTACTGTAGTATAAGATATTACAATATTAATATTTTCTTCAGCCATTTGGTATTATCCCAAATAAGGTTATTAAAGGATTGGGAATAACTATAAATCTAATATTATAATATTCTGCTAGAAGAGGGAAGCATTGCAGTATTTGAGAATAAGGGATTAGGAGATTGTGTCCATTGAGCCATTGAGCCCCTAACCCCAGACACAACCACACAGACACAAGTCTGCACACAAGGTGCAAATGCAGGGTTTATTATGATAAATCATCTTACAAAAAGCTTCCTTAATAAACACAATTACCAATCCAAATTCCTTTCTCTGTCTTTCTTTCTTGCTTGCTTGCTTCGCTACACCATGCAGGCAAGCTTTGTCCGTCCTCCACTCCAGTCTTCAACTCACCTGGATCAGGTCAAGCAGCTTCTTTTATCTTAGACCCAGGAGTACATCCAGTGCTAGGGCGTATCCCGTTGGAAATACTTATGGGTCAGATTGAAGGCCCACTAGGTAGGGATCATTAATCTCAGCAGCTCCCACTGGAGACACTCACAGACCCCAACAAAGCTGGCCTTTGGGACTCCAGTTCCCAGCATGCATTGTTGGTGTCTGCACAGGTAGCGTAGCCCATGGAGACTGAAAATGTACTTACAAGTTTGAACTATCATTGACAACCAGAAGGTACACAATACTGACCTGTATACCACTACAGTGGTGATGTTTCATGGTGCACACTTCTGGTCTTCCTTACATGGAAATATGGTAGCCGCTGCAACAAAAACTCTTCAAATAGCATGACAGGAAGATATGAAAGATTTCCAAGTGCCTTAAAATGAAAAGCATAAAAACCCAGAATGAATACAAAATATTCCAAAAGCATAAGAAGAAATCAGGGAAAAAATTCCAAATAAACCGAATCATAGCATGACAGATAAGCAAATATTTTTACCTGAAATGGTATGATCATGGGGCATTCCAAAAACCATTGACCTAGCCATTATTTTTTATTTATTCTTTGGTAGATGTAGTTTGTTATTGGGATTGATATTATTTTAGCATGTCTCTGATGCTAATCCATTTTGTTTTCTGGGCACTGCATGTAACCAACACACAAAACATGGTGTTTAGACAGTCTTTCACAGTGGTGCGTGTTACAGTTAAGATTCTCTGGTTGTTAGATCTCTGTCTCTAATTCTCCAAGTACATTTTTGGCATTGCAGAAAGATAGGGCAGACTCATGGTTTCAAATTCAGATTGTTATTTAATGTTTCATCTTCTGGTTGCTATTTGAAATTCTTATAGTGTCTCTGCTCAGCCATCACAGCACAAGCAAGGCCGGTACTTGATGGGGTCAATAAAAGTTTGTTAGAATTAGATCATTTTAATTGATATCAAGGAGTGTGATGTACAGTATAATGTCCGTATTAAGATATGCTTTACACACAATGAAGAAAATGTATCTTATGAATCATTGTATTTCATTACTTATTGGAATTTATCATTGATCAGTCTCTTCCCCATCATTGCCTAGTATCTTCTAGGAATGCTTACCTTGAAATTAGTTAATATAGTCTAGAAAAGACATGGCCAAACTACAGCCCGCGGGCTTCATCCTGCACTGTACTGAGTTTAATCCGGCCTGCCAGTCATTCACCATCAAACTATTTAATCTGACCTGCTGGTCATTTGTTCCCAAAATATTTTCCATCCTTTTACCAGTATTCTGCAGTAAGTGAAAATCTCCACTAGGTTTCAGCATTCTGAGTGCATTCTATCCTCCCCTGAGTATGGTTTATCTAACAAGTCATGCGGAAGAAAATGACTCTCACAAAAAAATGAAAGGTTGATAGTGAATGTCATGTTTTCAATAAGGAGTGGACCCATAAGTACTTTTTCACCTCCGCTGGATCTATGGCCTGATATGTCAAGAGTGCTTTGCCATTTTTAAAGAGTACAATATTGGAAGGCACTTTTTAAGTAGGCATGCTATTTTATGCTTGCAACTTGATCACAGGGTAAAGGGAAAACAACACATGTCTACTAGCTGCAAGTATACAAGCTTGACAGAATAATCATTGTTTGTCAGTCAAAGTCTGAAAAGTACGCAAATAAAGCAAGCTACAGCTTGTCATACAAAATCAGCAAACATGGAAAGCCTTTTATGGAGTGAGATTTTTGAGAATGTATGCCTGAAGCTGCTAATTTAGTTTGTGTAGATAGTAGAGTAATTTTCATAAGTATCAGGCCGTTACACAGAACCTGGTGTATGGAATTAAAGTTGCAGCACAACTTCTCATCTTTCTTTGAGGAAATAATGAGAACTTTGAAATAAAAGAGGAATTCCTGGTCATGGAGTCCCCGAAAGGTATGGACAGGATTTGTTTAGCAGCCTTTCTGCCTTCCTCGAATGACTACGTTTGTCATGGAATAAACTGATAAGTGTCATCACTTGGAATGGTTCTCCAAATCTTATAGGAAAAGAGTAGGACTTTTGAAAAGAATCGAGAATAAAGTGAACTAGGCCTCACCATACTCAGAGATAATTTTCTTACATTGTATTATTCACCAAGAGGTGCTTTGCAAAAGCATCCATTAATTGTGTGTGTTCAATGCTATCCTTGTGTGGAAGGGTTGGTGGTGAGTGGGGCCTGACTCTATGCCTCAATGGTCTTCTGTCGCCGAGACTGCGTCTTTGATTCCAATCACAATTCATCTTCTGTGTCACCCTTTGCTGTGCTTGCCTTCTGTGCATCCCAGAATGATGTCTTTCACCATACAGCTAGCTTTCCTAGTAATGTGCCCAAATAAGCCAAGTTTTAACTTTCTTGCTTTATGCAGTAGTTCATTGTTTTCATTTGGCTGCTTGAGAACCCATCTGTCAGTATGGTGTTCTTTTCATGACACTCAAAGCATCCATCTGTACCACTACATTTCAAAGGTTTCTCTGTTCTTTGTGTCTGCCTGCTTTAGGCTCCATCCTTTGCATCCATTTGTTGCAATTGCCCATATAATAGTTTTAAACAGCATGACTTTTGAACTGTTAGATATATGTCTACTTCTCCAGATTGTATTCATTGATGTCATCATTGATTGACTCATTGCTAGGCACCTTTTTATTTCCTGACTCCATCCTCCATCCTCACAAAAGATGGATCCCAGATAAATGAAGCTTGCAACCTGTTCCACTGTATGTCTGTTAATTTTTATTTCGACCTTTTCTTGTTTCTTTGAACACACCATTATATGTCTTTTTGACATTGATTTGTAGACCCACTCGTCTGCTGGCCTCATTAACTCTATTAACCAAGTCTTGTAGATCTTCTTTTGTCGTTGCAATTAAAATTACATCATCTGCTTATCGTAAATTATTTATTACTCTTCCTTCAATTTGTAATCCCTTTCCACAACTGTCTAGTGCTTGGCGCATAATGTGCTCAGCATATACTGTATGTTAAACAGATATGGCAAGATTATGCAACCTTGCTTTAACCCCCAGTGTATTCCATTGACTTCCATTCCAGTTCTGATGCATGACTGCTATTTCTTGTACAGTTTGCTAATCAGATCAATAATGTGTGCTAAAAATCTCATATTGCACTTAATGATCCACATCTGATCATGGTGAAGAGATTCAAAAGCATTTGTATAGTCAATAAAACAAAAATACAATGTTTGATTGAATTCTTTTTCTTTCTCAGTTATTATCCTGAGGTTAACTGTGTGGTCTCTAGTACTTCTTCCTGCCCTTAAACCTGCTTGTTCTTCCACGACTTCAAAGTCCATCTTGTTTCAAATTCTTTTAAGGATGACTGATAGGCGTATTTTACTGGCGTGAGAGACCAGGGCGATAGTCTTGTAGTTGGAGCAGTCCGTTAAGTCTCCTTTGTTTGGTAATGGGATAAGCTGTAAATGGGATAAGCCATTCGCCGGTATCCCATACATCGGCACATATCTGGTGTGTGACGTCTATCATTATGTTGCATCCTTCCTTGAAGAGCTCGGTCGGGACAACCTCAGGACCAGGTGACTTTCAGCTGCTTAATTTTGATGTTGCTGCTGCAGTTTCAACAGTGTGGGCTCCTTTTCTGTTTGCACTGAACCTGTTGTCGGTGGAGTGGTTCCCTTCTTTGCATATAGGCCCACAAAGTTTTCTATACACCTGTTTGTAACCTCAGTCTTTTCTGTAAGAAGCTTCCCTTCTTTGTCTTTAATATTTTGCAATTTGGTTGAAAATTGGTTGACTATTGTGAACAGCATCTGCTTATTTCCATATCTGGTAGCTATCTCACGAGATTCATACTGGAGTACAGTACACCCCCAAAATTTGCGGGGGTTACTTTCCTAGAGCACTGGCGAATTGTGAAAAACCGCGACTTTTGGATATGGTTAAAAATGCCTTTTAAATGCCTATTTTAATAGTTTAAATCCTAAATACAGTATCCCCCAAAGCACTTTAATTTTGTTGCAAACTCAGCTTAATACATTAATACATTACCTAAAAAATTATCGTAATACATTACCTAAAAACAGAATGTAAAGGTAAACCCGTCTACTGTACAGTACTGTACTGCTATGTCTCCCGCGGTGCTAGAATGTAAAATACCAATATTACCGCTATACATACTGTAATTCATGCAAGCACATTTTCTTTGGTATGCACTATCGTTTTCTTTGTTATAATTAGAGTAAATGCATAATAATTTCATTTAACTAAAATACAGTAAAATGTACGGGTACTCACCAATCATGAATGATATTGATGATGATGATGAAGTAGCTGTGCAAGTACGATGCAGAGGATTTAAAACTCCTTGGGTGGCGCCTCTTCTTCAGGCGCTTCAGGAGGAGTCATATCTTTGGATGGGTTTTCTAAACTGGTGGGGTTTCATGCTGGCTTTTCTTTATAGGTTTCAGGAACATTGTGATGGGAAGTTGCTACATTGTCTCCTGTAGCGAACTGCTGGTACAGCGGTTGCTTCCTGTTCTCTCTACAGCACAGTATTGCCATGAAAAAAGCCATACAAAATTGCGGAGGGTGTTTGCACTTTCCACTAACAATTAATAGTCAGGTTTTAAGGAAAAATCTGTGAACGACTGAGTCCTCAAATCCTGAAACGCGACTTTGCGGGGGTCAACTGTATTTTGAAATTTTTATTGTTTGTAAATTTCCTGTTTGATTTCCTTCCTTTCTCCTTTATTCAGCATTTTGTATTGTTCTGTTTTCACTGTAGCATCTTCTTTAATTTTGCTTCTATGCTCAGTTAAATCAAAAGTTTCATCTAACAACCATTTCTGCTTTTTCTTCCTTTTCTTCAAACCAGTTGTGTTTGCAGTATCAGTGACAAGTTGCTTTACAATCTTTCATTTTCTTCAGGAGACTCTTCTTCAAATTCACTTCCAAATGCTTAGAAACCTTTTATTTTTTCCACTACATGCATGCTGTATGTTAATTTATCCAGGTCAAAACTAATAACAGCGCTTCTGAAGATTTTTGAGTCTCATCTAAAATGTTGCGACCAACAATTCATGGTTGCTTCCACAGTCTGCACCAGGATATGTGTGACAATTTGTTATGGAACTTTTCCATCGCCATTGAATCAGAATGTAATCTGTCTTATTGAAAGTAATACCATCTGGGTAATCCATGTACATTTCCTCCTAGGGTGGTGGTCAAACATAGTGTTTGTAATAAAACAATTGCTGTATTCGCAAAGGTCAATTAATCATTCACCTCTTTCTTTACATTTTCCAAGGTCCTGCATTCCTGTGATGCTTTTTACTAATTTGTTGCATCCGACTTTGCCATTAAAATTACCTGCAATTAATTTTAATATCTTGTTCAGTATTTGCTGCAGAGCTTCATGTCCCCTATCTCTTCTTCTGGTGCAGTGGGCATTAGTGCAGAAATCCAGCTTTGTAATCATGGTGTTGATCCATACTTGAGTATAACATCATGTGTCCTTCTGTAGTGAAATGACCTTTGCTGGTACAACAAACTTTAGCCAAACTGACAACATCCATCTTATTATTTCGCTCACACTCATTAGACGGAGTCTGAATTTTCTCTTTCATAAGCAAACTTCTTACTTTCCAAGTACCAATTCTTAATTTTTGCCTGAAACATAGCTTGTTCCTACAAACTCTGTTGTCATCCAGGTTTAGACTCCTCTGTCGGTTTGATCTAACCCCTTCATCTTTTAGCCAGCCATCTGTTGAAGGATGGGTATGTAGAACTTGCAGGTTGGCTGAGTCCTCCCCAGTAGCTTGCAGATCATCAAAGGGCCTGAGGGTTTCACTGTTTGATGAACGCATCTCTGACTGAAATATTTTACTCATCCACTCGCTCTCTTGGGTAATAATAAAGTGGTAAGTACATGACTTTTTCCACCTTGCAGTTAGCAAGCTATTTCCTGGTTAGACTGGGTACTAGTCCTGCGATTGGCTCTAGTTTGCTGTTGCCTCCTCAAGGTGATCCTCTGCCCAACAAGACACAAGTCCCGATGCTTCCCAAATCTTCGCTGCTCTCTTTGGCCGACATTTTCAGTGTTTCTGTTGAGCCTGTCCACCTTGCATAGTGCCCTAGGTTGTATTTTGATCACTCTTCACCACTGATGGCATAGCCCCACCAGGCAATCCCCTACTTAGTCTTTCACTCCTTCACCACACTGAGGTGAGAGTCAGCCTTTGAAGGGGATATGTTAATCGGAACATGTTAATAATGTTAAGGTGAAGCTAATTCATACAGCTACTGGAAAACATTGAGGCAAAATATGATGATCTTTTTTATCATTTGAATCAATTATCATTCAGATACATTTATGTGAATGATTGGGAGATCAGAGGAATGGTGTGGATGCAGGGAGTAGAGTTGGCAAAGGTAGATGAGTTTAAATACTTAGGATCAACAGTACATAGTAATGGGGAGAGTAGAAGAGAGGTGAAGAAGAAAGTGTTGGCAGGGTGGATTGGGTGGAGAAGAGCATCAGGAGTAATTTTCGACAGACGGGTATCATCAAGAGTGAAAGGGAAGGTCTACAAGATGGTAGTAAGACCAGCTATGTTATATGGGTTGGAGACAGTGGCACCGACAAAAAGACAGGAGACAGAACTGGAGTTGGCAGAGTTAAAGATGTTAAAATTTGCATTGGATGTGATGAAGAATGACAGAATTAGGAACAAGTACATTAGAGGGTCAGCTCAGGTTGGACAGTTTGGAGACAAAGCCAGGGAGATGAGATTATGTTGGTTTAATAATGTGTAAAGGAGAGATGCTGGATATTTTGGGAAAAAAGATGTTAGGGATGGAGCTGCCAGGCAAGAGGAAAAAGAGGATGGCATAAGAGAAGGTTTATGGATGTGATGAGAGAGAACATGCAGGTCGTGGGTGTGACAGAGCAAGATGCAGAGAACAGAAAGATATGCAAACAGAATATCCTCTATGGCGAGCCCTAACAGGAGCAGCTGAAAGAAGAAGAAGAAGATTTATCATTCAAATATTCATTGGCTTAGTCATGGCAAAGTACTAGAATGGGTATGAGACCTGAGATAGTAAATTGCCAACTTCCTATGCAGTATAGACAAGACCAAAGAGTATAAATAGTTTCAATCAGAAAGCTTACTAAAGATCATCAGCAAAGAAAACATTGTCAGAACAGAGTGTCATCTCAGGCAGCTTGTTTAAATTCAGCAATCCGGCTACTGCATGAGTATCATCTTTGATGTTCAGGTAAATGGAGTCTCTCTTTCTTTCTCCCTGATGTCCTTCTCTTTTCTCTCCATCTGGGGTTCTGGACCTTCTGATGTTACACACATTTTATTGGTTACCTATTCTGGTTGCGGACAGATCTACCTAAAAGCTTTGATCCTGGGTGCTTTATCTGTGCATTGTCTTGCTGATTTGTAGGGCTTGTTTTGATAGCCTCTGCTGAGGAATTATTCAGTCATTTGAGATGTACATTTTCTTTCGTTTGTCATTTATATAATTTTCCTTCATGTTCACAAAGGTAATTTGAAAGGCTATATTAAAGTCTAGTTAGACTTTCTAATTTTTGTTCAATAGGAAACCAAAGGAATCGGGAGCAATATCTCTTTGAATACCTTTTTTTTATTGTGAGTGCTGTTTAATGATTTACCGTATATTCTATACGATACACATATTTTCTAAGATTCTTTGTTTTAAAAGGCATGTGCAATATATGTTTATTTTTTTCAGTTCTACATATTTGATTATTTTGTACATATAGATATACAGTAGATATACTGTAGATACAGAAATAGATATATTTATATAGATATTTTGCATTTACTTCAGTTGACTAAGATGGTCCTTTTGAAAAGAAATATCATAGTAGGACTATCCAATGTCAAGCTATGAAATTAGGCCAACAGAGGCCCCTAAATTGAATTCAGTCTGAAAAGTATATGTTGTGAAAAGATCAGACTCAACACACTTAAAAAGGTTTGGGGCAGCCACCCATATATTATCCCTGGCTGCAATGGGTTTGGTTTTAGACAGAAGTGCCTCTGTTGGAGTCCAGACATGAACTGTTTGAGGTTTGGAAAGATGGCGGTTTTAATTGATAAAACTGGAAGTGACATAGGGGAACTGGAAGTGACGTCAGCCTGTGCACCAGAGCCGGAAGTGACGTCCGCCTGGGAGCCGGAAGTAAAGTCAGCCTGGGAGCTGGAACTGGAAGTGACATCAGCCTGGGTGCTGGAACCAGAAGTGACGTCAGCCCTGGGTGCCGGAAAACCAAAAGTGACATCTTCAGCGATAAGTCAGACAGGTTTTCCTGCACCTGGTTTGCAGAGATAACAGGAGAAGGTTTAGTGGACGTGGAATTAGCTGTGTTTGGTCCATACAATGCCCTCCTACTCACACATGCCTGACAATGCATATAGATTATACTGTGATATATACTGTACATTTACCATAATAATTTGTATTATATTGTGGTATTCATTTTTGCCATACTGCCATCCACAAGTGTCTGTAGTTTCAAAATGATGATTTTATCTCTCCAGGGATAATACAACTCACTACAGCAACTTAAATAATTCATAACAACAAAAACTTTAATAAATTAATTTAAACATATTTGTGGGGACAAATCAGTCACAATGATTAACAATGCATTTGGATTAGTGAATACAAA
This sequence comes from Polypterus senegalus, assembly GCF_016835505.1. Classification (NCBI taxonomy): domain Eukaryota; kingdom Metazoa; phylum Chordata; class Cladistia; order Polypteriformes; family Polypteridae; genus Polypterus; species Polypterus senegalus. The sequence continues at coordinate 73,791,397 of NC_053159.1, read as the reverse complement.
GCAGTAACTAACATATAATAAATAAATATTATAGAGCTTTATATTCATCAGCATCTAATGAAGTGAGATTTATAGCAACAAATAAAATAGCAATAGCACAACTTGATATGCTGTTTGTAAAGGTGCTGGACAAGTCATTGAGGCTCTTGCTTATTCAAAATGCCAATATATTCAAATGGATCATCTAATATATTGTAGCCCAAAAGCCTCTGTTTATATTATATTATATTATATTATATTATATTATATTATATTATATTATATTATATTACACAAAACTAGACAGGGCTGCACATTATCACCAGTGGTTTTTGAAATTGCTATTGAACCCTAGACAATTTGTCTTCCAATACAGTCAAAAGTAAAAATGATCATAAAGGAAGGTCTTGAACGAAAGGTATCTTTTGGTAACATACTCCTCGTTACCATTTGTATTAAATTGATTAGACACATTTCATTAGATTTGTAGCTTCAAAATTAACTTGAATGAGAGCATATTTTCTCCTTTGAATTGTCTTGCAGAAACTAAACTAGATCACTTTTGTGTTGTTCATATATATAGCATTTATACCATATGTGCATTTTTTTCTCCTTTTTTGTAGTGCTTATATGTGTTTGGAAGGAGGTGTTGTTATTTGTTATCCATCCATCCATCTTCTAAAACCGCTTTATCCTGAAAAGGGTCATGAGGAAGCTGGAACATATCCCATCAAACAAGAGGCACAATCCATGAGCTTCTGTAAAAGCTAAATTTCCCCCTTGGCACAAATAAAGATCTATCTATCTATCTATCTATCTATCTATCTATCTATCTATCTACCTAAAACACATCGCTGACCATTTTCTTGTTGGCCTTTGTCTGACAGATAGAAGATGGACTAGTGCTATTAAGATTTGTAGATCCATTTCTGCATTTGTGTAATGCTTGTATAGTGCTATGTAGAGTTTGCATGTTGTACACACATGTTGTACGGGGTCTGCCCCGTTTTGCAATAGAAAAGTACCAAAAAAACAATTTTTTGGTTAAAAGCATTTTGTTAATTTCAATACTGGAAGTAAATGGTAGTGCTTGGTAGTTCTCAAGCACCTCACACTCAAGCCGTTTTTAACAGAACTTCGAAGGAGACCGTCCTCTGTTTGATTTTGATGTACATATTAAATCTAGAAAACACCAAGGGTGCCCAAACTGCTTTTCAAACATGTGTATGTAAACAAGCTGAATATTCCTAAGGGAAGGCTTCTCTTTCTGCTTTACGGAGTGTGGAGCACAAAGGAGGTGTGCGATTGTGTGGTAGAGCAGGGAGGCACATATGCATGCCGGCTATGAGAAAGAAAGAAAGAAAGAAAGAAAGAAAGAAAGAAAGAAAGAAAGAAAGAAAGAAAGAAAGAAAGAAAGAAAAAGTAAATGGTCATTTTCAAGCACCTCGTTCTTTGCTGTTTAAAAGCACAATCAGAACTCCAAAAGATCTACAATTCAACTCCCCCCCCACACCCCCACCCCCTTTCGAATATATATTAATGTAAACTTGCTGGAATGTCAAAAGAGGAAGCTCCTTGGAGTGTGACATACAAGGCAGGTGAACAGCTGGGTGGGAGCAGCGAGGTTCACATGTACAGTAAAAACGTTTGGGGAATGAAGCAGCTGTGAGATGGGTGGGGGGAGGCACGAGTGAGGGGGGTTGGGGGGAGATACCCGTTATTTGCTTCAGAGCCATTTTGGTACTGGTATTGAGATCCAAGAGCTGGTATCAAGATCAAAGTCAAAATTTTAGTACCAATACAACCCTATTTCTCTCCCACATTCCAAAGTGTTTGTGTGTTAGATGGATCAACAACTCTTAAGCTGGTTTTATATGACTGAGCATGCCTGTATCCTTGAGTTTGCTTAGTAATAGGCTACCTTCCTGGAGAGGCTGGTTCGTGCTTAGTTCTGATCATCTACAGAAAGAACGTTCTATTGTTGCCAAGCTGTCCTTCTAAAAATAAAGCTGAAAGGGCTGTAACTAAGGATGGTCAGGTTAAGTGATGCCTTTATGGCATAAACCCAATAGAGGTGGAGGTGTATTCACCTGCTTGTTTAAAGCTTCTTTTGACATTTGCTGTACATTATTGTGACCTGCCCTTCACTGTGGAGTTCCTGTGACTATGAAAGGCAGGGACATTAAAAAGAGATAGCTTGTATACAGCGATCTGCAGAGCACTTTGTGATGCTGCCTGTGCTAGTACTTGATTACTGATAAATAAAGGATTGGTGCCTCCTTTAAGGATTTATTCACTCTTCCATGTCTTAATCCTTTATAACCAAAGCAAGCTTAGTGCTAAAGGGGGAAGCAGTTGTGAAAACAGACAGATTGAATTTTAAAATGGCACATTGGAAAATGCATTTAAACTTCAGAGTGAGATTTCTTCTTGCAGCATGTTTAATGAAGATATGAAAAATTGGGCAGATTGTAAATCCTCTAAAAGGCATTTGCCTCTATGCTCACTTTTAAACTGAATAATCCTTCTTTAAAAAATACATGCATTTCTCATTTGCAATGCCAAGTACACCCACATCATGACAGAATACAAGAACTGGAGCTAAAATAAACAAAAGGACCCCAGTCTGTTTTTGTGAAAATGGCTGTAACTTATCAGAAAGGCAAAGCATCTCAATTAATTACTTGTTTGGTTTAAATACCAGTCTGACAACAAACTTTTTATCTTTACTCCTTTTCAGAGTGTCCATATATTCCTTCATCTTCTGTCACTTATTTATCCACAGGGCTGTCATGTTGTTTCTGCTCAGGGATTTGCTCAGGGTTATGCCTTCTTCTCAGCTGCTCATCCTTCCTGAGACAGCAGTGGTGAAACTCAAACGCAGTAACTGTGGGAAACAGAACAACTCATTCAGCTAATGGAGATAAATGCAAAGTCGTTCAACCCAGCAGATTTCTTACTACAAAGTGGACCATTGTACAACAACAGGCTCTTTCTAAGGCCAGGTTTATACTTCACACGACATGACACATGCTCCAACAGACACTCCGGCTACGCAAGTGTTTTACTGTTTATACTTGCACACGTACTTTACATAAATCTGGAGGAATCCAGCAGGTGGCAGTGTAAAATATTATCACGTTGAGAACAGGTTCGGCTTCGCTGTGTTGTGATTTGCCTAAAATACCCATTAAATTCCGATGACACCTTACTGCAATATCTCTGAAAAGGATGTTTAATTATTAAATCCATCAATCCAGGGATATGTCAATGCCAGTAAGCATTGGGCACAAGGCGGAAACAATCCCTGGATGGGGCCTCATCTCATCGCAAAGTGAATACAAGCACATACATGCAATGGAGTCATTTAAGCGGCACCAAATTCCCAAATCTACATAACCTTGGGAGGAAACCAGAGCACAGTGTGGAAACCCAGCAGGAAAATATGTAAACTCCAGGCAGGGAATACCAGCGGCATGACTCCCTGTGAGGCAGCAGTGCTACCGCTCCACCGCCGTGTCACCCCCATGTGTGTAATTAACAGTATTCATTATTTAAACGAAATTGATGATTTTTCTGTAAAATGTAACATACATGCTTTAATGCATTTCATCATGAAAATGATATCAAGTATAAATCTATGGATTCTAAATATGCAGAAAGCTAGAATGTCATATCTTTAATGTGTTCTGTGTGGTGATCTATTGCTGTTTGCTGCTGCTGTCAGGTCAGGAGGAAACCCCAGAAAAAAAGATGGCACAAAAAATGGTACGTGAGACTTTTAAAATGTATCGTGTCATTACGATCGGGAATATGCGATGCTTGAATATAAAAGCACTACGAATGCATCTGTATGTCCACATTTTGCTTCACCACATTGAACCATTCATCAAACATCGAGTGTGCACGTTGATCCTGTAGGATCCGCATAGCGGCTTTTTGTCACATGTAGATAGTAAACAGAGACTCTGACATCACATTCAACTTTTATCACACTGCGCCCCCGACTTTTTGCTGATACTGCAACTCGCGCATGTGTCACATTAATTTCTGAGGACCTGCTCAGAGGATGCCTCAAATGAATGCTGGGAACGCATGGCAGCCATTATGCATGCACGTAAAGGTTCTGAGCGTGAAGTATAAACAAGCCCTTAGCCTTTCCCAGAGTTAATCTGGGTTAAGACGCCCTTTGTCTGTGCTTAGGAATTCATTCAGGGTGATATGCCTCTCCTCTCAGAGACTCACCATCCCCTCATAGTCACTGGCCACTGAGGTATAATGTGCAGAAGCAGTCATGTTGTTAATTTACTTGTCTTTGCCACACTTACAAGACCTCTAGTTTTTACATTTTTTTAAATTAGTCTGTAATGCTGCCATACCCCACACCTTCAGGACCCTTGAGAAACATGGAACCAGCTAAAAAAGTTACAAACCTCGGACAAAAATAATGACTTGGATAAAATAGTTTTAACTAAGACATTTAATTTTTTTACTAACCCGCTTTGTCTTGTACAGGATTGCAGGGAGTGCTGGAGCTTATCCTAGCCAGCATAGGGCGCAAGGCATGAATGACTAAGAACAATTTAGTAAATTCATAGTATGAATCATGTCATATGAAGACCTTTTACACCTCAGTGCAACTTTAGGAACTGTATGCAGTTAATAAGATCAGTGAATTTCAAAAGGAAACAAGCACAGTTACCATGGTATCCTAAGGAACCACCACTGTCTGTCTGTGAACATTTTCTTCCTCCTTCATAGAAAAAATAATAGAAATAGTATTATGTCTAGTGGTACTGAAATTTTGGAAAAATCTCATATTGGTCATATTCCACAACTATGAACACATGAATTGCCCTGTTAAATATCATAACCTCAATGGATGAATTGCAGATGACGTGATAGGGCTAGCGATGGGTGTTTATTAACCTGCGTTGCTGTGCACTGATGTGTCTGTTAGCCCTTTGATGTATCTCTCTAAAGTTTTTACAGCAACTAAGAAGCTTCGCAGAGATATTTCCATCTTTTTGCTCTTTTTTTTATCTGCATAGTGTTTTCTCAACTGGTGTCTAACTCACAGACAGTAATGATGTATGACAGTTACTATTAATTTAACTCACAGTAGAAAGGTCTCAATTCTTGTATAGCCTTCTAATTGTCCAGCTACATTCACAGCAGTAGCAACTAGGCATAAAATATATTCCTGGCTTGTGGTTTACTTACTTTAGATAGGTTAGCTTACACAATGGCTGTTTATCCTGCCAACTACACTAATGACACATACTGTACCTGTATGCAGAATAAAGTCAAGAGGAAGTCCATGATATACAAATACAGTGTCTTTTTCATTATTATTTATTAAATAACTGGAAATGGGTAAAAAGAGGGAGAATACACAGTATGAAAATAAACAAAGAAAACAAAACATTACTACCTCTGTGGGCCTAATGTTGAATCACAGGGAAGGTGGGTTATCCCCAAGATTATCCACTTGTCCGAATAAAAGTACCACATTTACCTCTGTTCTCTCTTTCTCTTGTTCACTGTCTCTAAAATTTGTGTTTTCACCAGTCAGTGTATTTGTTCCTCTTCTCCCATATTCACACTCAGATGGCATAACGCAGGCTTTAAACCCCCACCTGGGGTCACTTTTGGCCAAGCCCTAGAATTTTGTTCCAGAGTCAGGTCTCAGTTTGCTCCAGAAATACCTAGTGTTTCCATGAAACATTTAACAACATACATTTCTGAAAAATATTACATTTTGGCTGCTTCTGACATGCACAGAGTCTCTGTTAGATAGTGGCCAGATGCAGAAAAAACAGATCACAAAAGTAAATGTTGGGGTGCCAACTGGGATGTCCCTTTTAATATAACGGTAAAGTTTTCAAATAAACTAAAAGGCTCGGCTTTAGCCACAGTTTCAGGGTCTGTTTGCTTGGGAGCTCCGTCTGGCAGGTCACTGTTGTCATCTTCTTTCGAGCAGCCAGGGTTCTTATAGCTGGGGAACTGGAAGGGGTAGGACTAAGTGCCTTCACTGGGCAGTTCCTCTGTGCTGCGGGAAGAGATGGAGAAGAGAATTTTAGTGAAAGTACCCCCATCCCGAGGAGTTATTTCATACCTCAATAGAGCCCATGAGGAGATCCTTTGATGTGTGTGCATAATGGTATATATATGTCTTGTTTAGTATAATGCATCATTCTAGAATGACATTTTGATGTTTTTAGTTCAAGTTTTACATAAACATTCACACAGTGCACTGCAGAATGCCCCTTTTTATTAAATGGTTTCCATTTTTCATGTTTTCAGCAGAAACAGAAAAGTCTTCCATTATTAATGCCTCTTAGTATCTTGTTTGCAATTTGCAGAAGAATTTAGGACATATGAGTTTATAGATTTTTTTAACCCTTAAATAAGAATTCACAATTTGTGTCTTCATATACAATAAAGTGATCTGAGAAAGACAACTAAATGGACTGGCTTCAGATTAAAATAAAAAGTAGTGCTGCTGCAAGGTAAATGTTACATGCAGCCAAGCAATTATTTAAAAAAAATCTGACAAGACAATGTGTGTAACATGAGAAGTACTGACACTTTAAGCTGCAGCTTTTCTTAGATACAGGGTATGTAACATATTGACATCATTTTGCAGGAAAGGATCCTATAGATCACTAGCCTATTGTGTTACAAATTAGTGTGTATGATACTGTATGTATAGAGAGTAGCACTGTGGAGTTGTGTTTAGTTCTGCCGCCTTAAAGCTCCAGAATCACACTGTGTCGGCTTGAATTTCCCTTTCAAAGACATGCAGGTTATATGTTAACTGCTGACTCTAAACAGGCCCTGTTTGATTGAGGGTGTGTGTGAGTGGCCCAGAATGAAATGCCACTCTAGTTTGTTTCTGCCTTGGGCTTTACTCTACGCTAGGGCAGAGTCCTAAATGATTCTTGGAGCATGCTAGTAGCATAGCCATCTGCAAATGTTGTTTTTTTCATCAGGAAAACACTCTTTGGCACAATAGTGACCTAAATATTATCATGTGGTTTGGTGGCCTCCTTAATTACCTATTCTGAATCCAGTTGAGTTTATGGCATGGAAAAAGCTATTTGGAAATGAGAACCACTACCTGCTAATAATTAGCAACAACAATTGAGCACACTAGATTTAACCCTAGCAATAATCCAAAAGTGCCCTTGAGGTACCTCGTTGAGTTCATTCTTTAGTAATCACTTAAAAGTAGCCAGAGTTTACTGTTTAGAAATAGAGAATTCGCCAACAACCTTTTTATGTCTAGTCTTTCACTTTTACAACCTGCTTTATCCAGTACAGGGTCACAGGAAACCATTGTCTATTCTGGCATTGATTACACAAACATCACGAGAGGCAGCATTGTGACTGGGGAATTTCATGTACACACCTGTATTCATGTCCAGTGTTTTCCCTGCATTTTAAAATCCAATAATCAGTAGTAGCTATTTAAGCCAAAAGTTACTGATTAACTGAGATTTATATTAATGACTAAATCAATTTTAATTCTACATAGTGTAAGGATGTGGCCTTGACACCTTATACTTAGAATCAGTAATTGAGCTGCTGTTAGGTAAATGGAAGGGAAAGAGAAATTAGGTAATTTGACTGTGCTTGTAGCTTACCATTGTGCTTTTCCGGATGTGTTTTTAGATTCCTTTGCTTATGTGTTGCCTGCCTTTTTTGTGATGCTAACCATTACTTGCCTTTATGACCGTTTATATAGTGTAATGCTCATGGCTTGTCATGCTCAACCAGAAGGTCAAAACGTCTTGTCCATCTGGAGGGAACAGCGAAAATGGCCCAGGAAAATGCTGCTAATGGAAAGAAAATGGGAGACAGCCCTGTGGGGGTAAAGAGTCCCCAGATAGAGTGGATGATGATCCTCCACTGTCGTGCCCCCAGCTTGAGCTCCCACGGAGGTTAATGGGAGCTATAGTCTGGGAGGATAGTACTGTTAGGTGCCTCTGTGGTGGCCAGGGGGTACTGCCGGGTAGGTCCTCCCATACGTTATGGCTGCTCTGCCTGATCAGGAAGTGCTTCTGTCACACAAAACCAGTCAGGCAGTCTCATACAGGGAGTTGTAGTTTGGGAGGAAATGGTCTGCTTGGTAAGAGTGGTAGGAGAGGAAAAGGAGGTATTATGTTGTGCTGTGCTGGACTGATTAATCTCCCATTGAGGTACTGTTGCAAATAGAATAACTTTATTTGAACCCGAGACTGTGCTGCTTCAGTTGTGTCTGGAGTTTGGGAGTTCTGATCCAGCCCCTGGTAGCTACAATGGAATTCTGGACTTTCATAATTATCATGAGTTTTTCATTCAACTTGTATATGGCTTTCTGCTTAGTATTTTTCAAGTTCTGCATATCAAACTTGATTTACACTGCCATCTGTTCTGACCATAACATGTTATGCGTTTTGTTTTGTTCTGAATATGACATAGTGTACATATTATTGGCTTTTTTTCTACTGAAAAAGGAAATCAGGAGAAAAGGGCTGTTATGATCTGCTTTTGGTTTAATTTTTTTGGCTCTGTTACTTCTTTTTATGAGCTTTACTGCCAATTTGTGTTTTGTTTTAGATTGTACAATCTGTTTTTGTTACTTATTTTTATTCTAGTTTTTGTTTTAAAGGAGAACTTATTTTCATGTCTTTTTGTAGCGCTATTTTGTTTACAGTTGCGATGCATTGCCATGCAGAAACTTCAGGCTGTGAACTCAAACGTGATGTCACCATCGCAATAACATAATGGACATTATGTGGATATGAGTTAACAAAACTCTATTGTCTATTGTTCTGTCAGCGAACTGGCAGTTACATTAATTTTTTGAGCAAAACCAGGAGATGGACCAAAATTACAACACAAAATAAAACAAAAAAAAAAGAAGAAAGCAAAATGAAACTAAAGCCCACTATGAACAATATGGTCACACCCTTGAAAAACACTCACAGAATTGTGGTGGAACAAAAGAAACTTAATATGGCTTTGAGAAAACACAAATAACAACAGGTTTAAAGAAAAAAAAATACATTTGACAGTTGAGGGGTTGCACTAAGCAGGCTCACCCCCAAATCTGAGCCAAGGAAAAATCAAACGCTGTAGAGAGAAGTAATCCAGGTAGGTTGAAGTTTAAATTAGCAAAGATGGCCACATGGTTACTGCTGTGTAGGTGAAAGATTCACACACCTTGAAATCTCAAGTATCCCTGTAAATTGTTTTTTTTCCATTCCATGTAAAATAATGATTTTTTCACCATTATTAAGTTAAGGGACCAGCATACCTGCCCGGATAGACACACTTTCCTTACCTGACTGGTGGCAAATTAGAAAAAATTAGAAGAAACAGTGGTCGGGATTACCACACAAACACCCATAGGGCATGCTGGGGGTTGCCAGGGGAATCTGCCGGGGTTAATGATCCTTACTTTGTGGTGCTTCCATTTGACCCAGACTTATTTCCAAAGGGTTATGCCATAGTACTGGAAATACGCCCAAGTCCAAGTTACAAGAAACCGCTTAACCTTATCCAAGAGTCGGGTGGAAGAGGACAAAACTTGCCTGGAAGAGTGGAAGGTGTAAAAAATGAATATTATTGTGATTTGCAAAGCCTTTTGTAAGGTATTTTGTTCAAATAAACCTTTTTATTACTCCAGGACTTGTGTCTTGGTGTTTGTGTCTGGGGTGCTGTAGAGCCCCCTAGTGGCCACAACTGATATACTGATTATGCTTTTTCTGCGGAGTTATGCTATGCTTCTGTCACAGGGCCACACTGAAACAAACCTCTACTGATTATTTATTAATGTGTAAAACTAGGTTCAATAAAAAGTTTTATTTTGCTATAAAATTTCATGATAAGAATCGATTCTTTTGAATACCAAATAAATAGTGTTTTTAAGATTGTAGGGGTAAAAGCAGTTATTTAAGCATTAATCACTAGAAAAATGTTAAATTATGAGGAAATCATGAAGCTTGGATTTATTAACAGCATCATTCATTATGTGACTGTCAATAGCCTGAATGTAAATAAAAAATATATAATATAGTAAGTACCTTTGCTTCAGTATATAATTGATGTTTTAAAAACAAAAGTACATTTTCCATGTAAAGGTAGTTCTACAGACTCATAGTTGACAAACATGTTTAGTGCTTAATCGCTACAAATGTAATGTTATTCTTCTTACAGGAAAGAACTTCAGCTAGATTTGTTCATTCAGTGTATGGACCCTGTTATTCCATAAACAGTAGTAGGGGTACAACTACATTAAATTATCAAATAACAGATCAACAGGGCGTTAAGTTGAATGAAGATCCTTGACTCATTCAGGGCCAGTGATCATCACACAACTGATATGAAGAACGTTAGTAAAGCCGGCAATCTCTTCTGCTCCATTCATACCTTTGGAGGCATATGGGAGCAAGTGCATGCTCATTTATTGACAACTGTTGTTTCACAAAAGTGAAGAGGCATTCATTTTCAAACCTACATTAACGTTTAATAATGATCCACTTTTAACCTACCACTTTTATACTGCACTTAATTGTTGCATTGTGTGCAGTGATAATAGTTTATATAACTACATTTTTTTAAGATTACAAATTATGAGGACTTCTACCATTTAGCCTGATAAAAATGTGTGTTCCACGTGTGATGTAGTTGAAAAATACAACCATTAGGGCATATGGCAGGCAATCAAAATATATTATCTAAGCTGCAATAATTAGCTAGTCAGCGATAAAACCTCAATTTATCTGACAGCTCATCAGGGTGAAGACAATGCACTTTTATTTAAACTTGGTAATTAATATAATTAGACCTTTTCTTAAATATGGATGGCTGGATCATCATGGCTTGATTGGACATTGATTGACACATTACTTTATTAGGGAGGGAAATGACTTGTCATTTAATTGATAGTCATGTTAACTATATTCTTTCTTTTTAGTGCTTTGATAAATAAGGAGTCAAATGTTATTTCACCATTCTCAAAAGACACTGAAGAAGTAATAAAGTTGAGTGAAATGATGAACAGAAGGGGCATTTGAAATTTATCATGGATGCTCTCACAAAAGGCATCAAGCAGAAAATTAATAATTTAATTTTAAATCACTCTGAGGCATTGGACAAGGTATTGTTTGTTGAACAGTCCACAAAGTGAATCCACTTTAAAGACAATCAGTGTGTTTACATGCAAGATGGGAAATGTTTTTTGATTCCGTGACTTCTACAGTAGTCCATCTATATTCTGTCAGTGCAACCCTTTTCTTCTACAGTGGCAAGCTAGCACAGCGTATGTCCATATAAGCTACCCAGACTGAATCATTTCTGCCTTGAAGTCAATAAGCTGGTATCACAAAAAACCAAAAAGTCTAGGAAAAGAATTTGGGATGGACACCTGAAAGGAAAGACTGTGTTAGGAAATTGGGTCTGACGAAGCAGTCTGTAGGAACAATACCGTTTGCTTTCTAATGTCTTGTAGTAGTCTAACGTGCTGTATGAAGGAAGAGACAGATAAGATGGATGGTACTTGTTTTCAACACATGTTGTGCTTTTACTCAGTGATTCTTTCAGTGTGTTGCCTCCATAAAATGATTCTTGGCAAGACCAGGAAGATAGTTGTTTCAGGTACGGAAGACAGCAGTTTCGAGGTAAAGTTATTATACTCAGTCAGTGCATTTAAATGCTGTAAAGAGATAAAAGTGCGGAGGAGTCCTCAGGAAAAGTTGGGGGACCATTACAAAGTCCAAACAAAAGCATTAAAGTAAGCACCCTGGTATTGCCAGAACAAAAAAACAGGCATGCAAACTGCTGATTAGCCTACTTGGCTGTTCTAGTTTTAAGGCTCTATTGAGCTGGTCAGGTTTGGGGATGTCCAACATGCAGGAAGCCTGCTTCTCATCTGAAGCCATTTCTTCTGGGGATGTCAATACTTAGTGGGTACGACCAGAAGGGGCAGGGTTTCTGAGAGGGTTGTGGTTGGGGCTCAGTTGTCCTAACTGGTTGGTTTCTCAGCACTGCAGAGGGCAAAAAGACAATAGAAGTAGCAGAGGCATCCCTTTTTGCATGGAAGTGGTATTGCAAGTGTCAGCATCAGTGTGAGATAGGGGATCCTCAGGCATCCATACGTGACAATGTACACACATAAACGGGTCAAGGTAAATAATCTGGTTAAGGCAAAAACCTGGTTTGTTAATAGCCTACATTTAAACACTCAAGTAATCCTCTAGAGTTCTCCTATGGCAAAACGCTACAACGTCATTAAGCTGCACAAAAAGAGAGATTTAAATGTCATCATTGGCCACCGTGAAATTGAAAAAAATGCACGATGCTTGTGCTTATTTTCCTGTGATTTATAAATATGTTTAGTCAAATTGAAACTTAACTTATAGGCTTCTGTTACCAGACTGCCCAGAGCAAACTGTTTTCTGCTTTGCTTTGCGAATGAGCCCTGCAAAGGACCAGTCTGGTTATGTGTGCTTTTAGTCTTACACCTAGGGCTGATGGAATAATAATAATTAGTCAGTCAGTCAGTCATTTTCTAACCCACTATATCCTAACACAAGGTCATGGGGGTCTGCTGGTCTCCTAGACAGCACAAGGTGCAAGGCAGGAACAAATCCCAGGCAGGGCACCAGCCCACCTTAGGACACACACCCACACACCAAACACACACTAGGGACAATTTAGGATCGCCAATGCGCTTCGCTTGCATGTCTTTGGACTGTGGGAGATACAGTAACTGGAGCACCCGGAGGAACCCAAGCAGACACGGGGAGAACATGGAAACTCCATGCAGGGAGGACCCAGAAGCGAACCCAGGTCTCCTTACTGCGAGGCAGCAGTGCTACCACTGCGCCATAATAATAATTATTATAATAATAATAATCCAGGTATTTTTATTTCAGTTATTTGATAGGTGACTTGTTGCTTAAAAGTAATCAGATTACTTTAACATGTTGCTCTACTTCTCTTGAGATTGTATTATGGAGTTTAGCACTGTACGTTCAGCTCATCAACATAAATTTAGCGATTTCCAAAAACTGACAGATTATTTCAGCCAGGAGAAGTAATAAGGGAATTGCCTGAATATTTATTTTGCGGACACATCCACCCTTGCCTACTGAAAGTGTGTGCAAAGCAAATACACACGCAGGGTGACGTAGTGCAACGTACATAAGCAGACTACAAAATCCTTAACAGTAACCTGGTTATGGGTTTACGTAGTCACATAATTGGATTGTTCATGGAGTAATCTACCTCTGTTAATCAGGTTTCTCAGAGGCCAATAACCCGATTTTTCTAACTAGAATAAGTGTTTACATGCCATTTTAGAAGTCAGGGTTAGGCAAATAAGTTAAGGAATGTGCTATTCCTTCAGAAATTCATATGCTGGCTATCTGCAATTTAAATGTTATTTATATGTTTACAATTAATCAATGGCTGCAGTATAGTGGACTCCAGACAGTAAGCTCCTGCCATAATTCTAGAAGTGGTTCAGCAACGGTACTTAATATATATATAAAGTTATATATTGTATATTGTATATATTTTTCATGTTGTCTTCTGATTTTATTATGGCTGCAATTCAAAAGCAAAATTACACGCCATTAAATCTGAGTCATACGGAATTGCCAATATAAATGCTACAAATAATGATACTCTCTCATGAACAGTACACCATCTGCCTAACTTGCATATGATGATGGAGGGTGATCCTAAATACTGATAAAGTTAAAATGTTTATGTAACAATCATTTAGCATGTAGACAGTGGAGTAACAACCATGGGATTATATTGCCAAATCTATATTTAAGGAACAGTCTATAAACACGGTACGACTGTCTACTCAGATTCTTCTGGATTTACAGCTATGGGGACATTCTTCACAGGAGTCAAAATCATTATGGTTGACAACACTGATACTAGTCTTTAGCATGAACAGGCTTAAGTACAGTCTAGCAGAGCTAAAATGCTATAACATCAACAAGGTCACATCAAGAGAATGACTTCCGGATGAAATAAAACTTTGAATAGGTAGATGTAGGAGTTTTTAGAGGTGTATACCATCCCTAAGCATTTAAGTTCAGCTTAGTTTTGAGCACAGCAACATTCTTACATGTATGTCTACTCAACACATAACACGCCACCACTCTGGAACTTTTGGATTCATCTTTAACTTTAACAATCTCAGATCCTGAGGAATTATTGTGAAATTGATTCAGTTCTCTATTAGCCTGGCCCCACATGGTAGCTTAAGTTTTATGGAGCAAATATAAAAAGCATGAAAAGCATAAATAAAAAGCACCATAAAGCAGCAGAAGTATGATGTTCTACATTCAAAATTCAACCATCTTTTCACTTCAGTTGTTAGATAGAATACAACTGCAAATATTTCCTAATAATTTTTTCAGCTGCAGTAAAAAAGTTAGCCTCTTATATAGAAGCAATAGTGGTCTCATCAAGACCAACAGGAGGGGTTCTAGCACACTTCCAGACAGTAATAATTTGCCTAAGAACAGTGCATCCGGAAAGTATTCACAGCACATCACTTTTTCCATATTTTGTTATCTAACAGCCTTATTCCAAAATGGATTAAATTATTTTTTTCCCTCAGAATTCTACATACAACACCCCATAATGACAATGTGAAAAAAGTTTACTTGAGGTTTTTGCAAATTTATTAAAAATAAAAAAACAGAAATCACATGTACATAAGTATTCACAGCCTTTGCTCAATACTTTGTCGATGTACCTTTGGCAGCAATTAAAGCCTCAAGTCGTTTTGAATATGATGCCACAAGCTTGGCACACCTATCCTTGGCCAGTTTCTCATAGTCTGAGAGTCCTTCAGGTGCCTTTTGGCAAACTCCAGGTGGGCTGCCATGTGCCTTTTACTAAGGAGTGGCTTCCGTCTGGCCACTCTACCATACATGCCTGATTGGTGGATTGCTGCAGAGATGGTTGTCCTTCTGGAAGGTTCTCCTCTCTCCACAGATGACCTCTGGAGCTCTGACAGAGTGACCATCGGGTTCTTGGTCACCTCTCTGACTAAGGCCCTTCTCCTCCGATCGCCGACTCTAATAAGAGTCCTGGTGGTTTCAAACTTCTTCCACTTACAGATGATGGAGGCCACTGTGCTCATTGGGACCTTCAAAGCAGAAGAAATTTTTCTATAACCTTCCCCAGATTTGTGCCTCGAGACAATCCTGTCTTGGCGGTCTATAGACAATTCCTTTGACTTCATGCTTGGTTTGTGCTCTGACATGAACTGTCAACTGTGAGACCTTATATAGATAGACAGGTGTGTGCCTTTCCAAATCATGTCCGATCAAGTGAATTTACCACAGGTGGACTCCAGTTAAGCTGCAGAAACATCTCAAGGATGATCAGGGGAAACAGGATGCACCTGAGCTCAATTCTGAGCTTCATGGCAAAGGCTGTGAATACTTATGTACATGTGCTTTCTCAATTTTTTTCTTTTTAATAAATTTACAAAAATCTCAAGTAAACTTTTTTCATGTTGTCATTATAGGGTGTAGAATTCTGAGGAAAAAAATGAATTTAATCCATTTTGGAATAAGGCTGTAACATAACAAAATGTGGAAAAAGTGATGCACTGTGAATACTTTCTGGATGCACTATATATGGATTAATTAAAGACGAACAACTGAGCTGTCTCACTTCATATGTATATAGTTGTTACGCATTGATAATTTACTCACTTGTCACATAGCAGCAACTCTGATGCCAAGTGTGATAATGGCAAACAAAATTAGTGAGATGTCCTGCATTTTATAAAAAAAAAAACTAGTGTTTTTGTGATGCTAACAAAAAGCCCATACTGGGAGGATTTAGGTGCCTTGAGGATTAGCAGACATGTACTGTATGCAGAATGATTACAGGACCCAAATGTTGCCTGTCTGCTCCTGAGGTATGGTATCTGTCAGTTTCCTGAGTCACTTCATTAAAATGTAGATTATCATGCTTTCTGATGCACCCATTGATGGAGCATTAAAAGAGCTTATCCCATCTGCCGCAGATTACACACTGTTTTCAAGAGTAAATGTTCAGGGAGTAACCCTACACTGCCTTGAAGCAGAAGAGGGACATTTCACAAGTGCCATTCAGACTGAAAAGGGGTCCCTCGCATTGGACAAATGGGAGTGAATGTGTGCAGCTCATGAAGCAGACACTCTCAACAAGAGCTCTCTCTCTCCCTCCTCTGACTAGGAGCTGCTTTCCGCTTGGTATCACTTTCTGCATGTGTCCCTTTTTAGCTTATTTTGCTGTTAACCCTTTATGTAAGTGTGTTACAGTATTTGTAATGTGTTGTTTTTTTAACTATGTTTTAGGTTCACATTTACTAATTAAAATGATGGATTATAGAAGCCTTTAGTATATACTGTATCACATATAATAGCTGAGCTTGTCAATCATTTAGTAATGTTGTACATCCATTACATTTCTTTGAGGAGTGGGAAAATTCTAGATGCTTTATAAAAGAGCATTTGCTGCTTTGTTCACAGAGTTAATCTTTGTAGTTTAGGGTGTAGGGTGGTCTTCCTGATTTTGTACTGCCTGAACTTCAGTATGTCAACGTGGGGCGCTTAGCTCCACTGTTGATATCAGAAAACATCATCTTCAGCGATGTTTAACCTAATAACTATGAAGCAGCTAATGGTTTCCAATTTTTCTGATTCACTATTACTAATATTAAATATTACATTTGAACCAAGTTTGAAGTCAAATTTCTCATTTCTGAACGACAAATTGAGCCACATACAATGCTGCAGTATTAAAAAAAAAATCAGCTTTTAAATCAATGCATAAAACTAAGCGATTTACTTTTATCTTACCTTTAGGTAGACAATGAAATCATAATGAAACAAATGAAAATAATGCTCACAAGTTGGCATCCTGTAAGAGTAGAAGTTTCAGTCAATCTAGCAGAGTTCCATCTGACGGGTTGCTCTGGTATCAGTAACGATGCCTCCTCCCAGGATGCCTGGGGTAAACACCTTCACCGGGTGTGTTCCAGGCACTGTGGCGAAAGAAAGAAATGACAGCGTTAGCAGCAGAGCCCCCTTTCATCTCGGCAGGTTATTACATACCTCAACTGAGCCTATGAGGAGGTCCTCCAATGCGCATGTGTGACAACACTCAATTAATAAGTTTTATTTATATAGCACCTGGTCATGCTCAATTGACAATCCAGGGATTGGGAATATCCAGCAAAGCATCAAGTGCCACGTGGAAATGACACACGATCACCAATCAAGGGGTTTGGGGGAAAGGAGACTTACTGAAGCAAGGGGTGTTGGAGCTCTGCAAAGTGAAGAAACACAGTCGACGAGCTGCACCTGCACTGTAGTTCAAAAACAGATGTGCTGCACACTTAAAATTGCTGTGCTGCTATCAGGACCACCAACGGGAGAGATGGGCACAGTATAAGCAGTAACTGTTGCTTCCATGTCAGTCTCTCTCGGCCTCCGTCCCTGTCAAAAATGTCAATCAAACTTCGAAGTCAGTGATATTTCACCATCTGGGCTTGCACAGAAATCGATAGACGTCACCCTTCTCTACAGATCATTGTAAGATCCAAATTCCATTCTCTTAAAAAAGTTATTTGTCTTTACAAACAGGTTGCCCGCATCAAGAAACCTGCAAGAATGCATATTTCTGTGGTTCATTCACAGGTAACATGCTTGAATCTTTTCATATCATAAAACAGGAGCATTACCTAATAAATGACCTACAAATGACGGCACACCACAAGACACCACAACATAGCCTTTCTCTTTGTCGCACCCCCTGAAATGCCATGGGTGCGGACAACCTAGGTTGGTCTAGAAGATGTTAGGGATTTTATTCTTATATATTGTCTTGTTGCTGTTGATCAGCCCATTTACTGTGATATGAATAGTATCTGTACATATAAAAGGCAAAGACCTCACTGACTCATCACTAATTCTCCCACTTTCCATATAGGTGGGAAGCTGAAATTTCACGTGCTCATTCCTTCCTGTGTACTTACAAAAGTTAGATATGTTTCATGTCCTATTGTAACACCCAAGGGGAGGAAACATACCCCCTAAACTGTATATATAGATAGGGGAAACCCCTCCTCACTTTTTCTGTGACTTCCAATATACGTAGGAAGCCCAAATTTCTCATGCTCATCTTTTAAACTGTACTTACAAACATTAAGTATGTTTCATTTCGCACCGTGCCCCATAATAAACTTTAGAAAATGACGTCTTCTTTTTGGCAGTTCTCACCATTATGCTGTAAGGAACTTTCGGAACTGACCTCTCCTTTTGGCGGTTTCATTCTTTATTTCCGTTAACAGAGGATTTATTTCATGGCAGAGACGCACAATGGCCGCCCCAGGTCCCCCGTTCCTTTTTCCTTTTTTTGGTTGGCTCCCTGCCTATATACATTAACGACATCCCGCACTCATGTGCCTCCTCACTCGCTTCTTTAATTTCCTCAGCTGTTCGTCGTGCTCACTGCTCCCTTCTTCTTTACTCCACCGCTTCAAGCCTGTTATTGTTGGCCTTGCTTCACGTCTTCCTGCTAGTGACTCCTGCCTTTTCATTTACTCCACCACTTTACTACGAAATTACAACCACCAAAACTTTGTAACAGCATCAGGCTTCAGCTCAAATCTCTGCACAAGAACCTCATTGAGGCAACTGTCTTCACTGGAACTGGCTCAGGGGAGACTGTATTTATTCCTCGCAGCCCTCTCATACCCTTTGACCTCCCATTCCAATTCAAACACCTCCAATTTCCAGTAAGGGTCTGCTTCACTATGACAATAAATAAGTCACAGGGCCAGACTCTAAAAAAGGTCGGCATGGACTTGACACAAGATTGCTTCTCACATGGCCAACTGTACATTGCATGCTCAAGAGTAAGCTCAGAAGGCAGCTTGGTCATTTTACCGCCCGAGGGCAGAACTGCAAACGTCGTTTACAAAGAGATCCTTAAAAATGTGCATTTCTCATACACAACATTTACAATCGTAAATTAAACAATTTACAATCATCAAATTCACTGTCAATACTAAAATAAGCCTATGACAATTACATTGACAATTATGTTATGTTATTTTTAAATGTTTCCTCTTCTTTTTCATAACTTCTTTAACACACTACTTCTCTGTTACGAAGCGTGGACATTTTGCTAGTTGCTGTATATTAGGCTCTTTAGGAATTTTTAAAAGGAAAGAGTAAATTGAGCCTAGGATTGATTCAATAAGTGAACATGGATGACATTTTATTGCCTGACTTTACCAGTTTTAGTTTAGGAATTCTGTGATCTCGTTACAGAGGTTGCTATTCAAGTCCTAATCACTTATTTCCAGGAGCAGTGTAGAGGGAATCAATGTGTTAAAGGCAATGTAACAATCAATAAATAGAAAGGCCTGTCAGATCAAATGTTACTATTTAAATATAATTCATAAGTATTTATTAAAAAGTAATAATGCAAAAACTAAGTATTCAAATGTAAAAGACTGGCTGTTTGTAGTCCCTAATTTCCACATTTATATACTCCAGCTGTTACGAGTCTGATAACTTAAAACAAAAAAAAAGTTAATATTTTTTAAATAATTACTGCACGGACTATGAGGTTTTGAACAAATGGTGGTTTGGCCAAGTATAATTATGATTATTTAGCACAACTGCAGTGTCATTTAGTTTTATTTTTGGGAGGTACTATCTTTGGAGTCCTGTTGTCAAGACATTACTCCTGGTTGATTACATTCAGCTATGGCTCGATTTCTACAATCTGCCACTCTTCATTTTGCTGTCAGTAGACATATACGCTGTGGAGTATTGTGGTTTTTAAAAGATCACTTCCAGGATCTCTTCTGAGTGTACCTGTAGCATGATTCATTATTATTATTAAAATGGACAGCCTTGTGCATGTTAAACACACAACTTCGCAATGAATTTTGGGACAGGGTTTTCTATTCTGTACTAAGAACAGGTTTTCAAATACATCTCCAGCATTCCAACTGTATCCTTCTGCTCCTGATCCCATTCTGGTTCGCTGTTAAACACGAGATCTCTGATTAAATGTTAATTAATGTTGGAACTCTTAAGCATCCATTGCAGTTAACAACAGCTGGAGTTCATTCTCATTAAAGATATTGAAAAATAATTACCATATTTTTGGTTTTCCTTTTGTTGTTGTAACAGCTTTAAAATCACCATTTTAAAGAGCAATACTCATGATGTTTACCTCAGACACACACAGTTTTTTACACAGTGGCTGCTGACTCGACACACAATGCCTAAAACAATAAAGTGTAATGAAAATGCATTCATCTTTTGCTGCAACATTTAAAGGTGGAGAAAGCAATAAAATGGGTTGAGTCCCTCATGTTACTCCTTGACCAACAGCTCCTACTGGCAGCACTCAGCTGGCATCCTGCGTTGCAAAGTCAGATTGATACACCCAATTTATTGTCCGTTGGCTGTGTTTTATTTTTTAATTTTCTTTATTTTTAGACTGTTAGAATAAAGGAGAATTGAGTGATGGTGCATTTAAAGTGACTGAGCAACCACAAGCATTTTTTTCTTTGTTTTTATTGTGCAGGTTCAAAACGCAATATGAAATGTTCCTCTTTCCACTTTCTCTTATTAGGCCACATTGTACAGATGAAGAATCAGGCGTTTGTGCTGGGCTGTGTCTTAAAGTGTCGCTTTCATTCTGAAGTCTGCAGTTTTGACTTTTTTCTTTTAAGCAACTATCCAAGAGTCATAAAAGATTCATATTTTGAAAACACAAACTTAGTGTGGACCACCTTTCGGGCACACCGCCGCCCAAACCCAACACAGACATACACAGAGGCACAAGTATAAGCACACAATTTTATTTTTTCTTCTTTTTCTCTTGTGGGAAACACCTTCCCCCATTTCCCACAAGCACAGCACATTTCACAACCACAGCACAACACGATACTCTGTTCTTCCCTCCACTCTTTCAGGTAAGCTTGATCCACCTCCTCCCAACTCTGTATCTAACTCCAACTCCCATGAAGGGCACCACTGCAACCCAGGGGGGCTGCCATCTAGCATTCTGGGGGAGAATACACTCCCTCCCCTGGTCCTTCCAGCGTAGAGGCATTCCGGCCGAGTATGCCACACTAGGAATAAATAAAATGCACTGGAGTCACTGGTGGAATAGAACAGAGGTCACCCAGGAAGCTGCTTACTGTCCTGGACAATGACCCTCACCGCCAGTATGAGACTTTGGCTGAACAGAGGAGCGCATGGAGTTGCTCCAAAGAGTGCTATATAAGGTTGTTTTTGGCCTTAGCCATCAGGCTGTAAAACGAGTCACCCTCTGGGCGAGAAGATATTGTGCCTTGTCTGATAAATGGTACTGAGCTGGTCTAGCAGGCCTCTTAACAGACAATGACACCATGTGCAATATATGGTGCCAATGACTGACAAACCTGTAGTATAAAATTGTGACTTATAAGCATGTGCAATTCTAATCACTATCATCTTACTCAATATCTACACTATGTTAATTTACTTATAGCTAATTCTTGTTATACAGGTACATTTGGAACCTGCTAGCAATTTAAGACTACTATAGCTCTTCTTACATGTATGTTTGTGCCTTTTTTGTCTGCAGCTGTTAACCCTGCAAATTCCTTGGGATTAATAAAATTTCTCTCTCCCTATGGAGTAGTGGCTCTGAGGCTTAGGGATCTGCACCGGTATCAGAAGGTTGCAGGTTCAAATCCTGTAAATGCTAGAAGTGACTGTACTCTATTGGGCCCTTGAGCAAAGTCCTTAACGTGCAATTGCTTTGTTGTGGGTATGACGTTAATCTGCATCTAGCCCTGCAAGCAGGTCCTCCAACTTGCAGGGAAAACTTGGGGGTTGGTAGCAGGATTTTCACTCCAGTCACTGTAAAAAAATCTCACACTGTTCCAGTATGGTGCTGATAAAAAATTAAAGGAACACTTTGAAAACACATCAGATCTCAGTGGGAAGACGTCATGCTGGATATCTATACTGTAATGAATTGGGTAATGTGTTAGGAATGATAGGATGCCACATCGTTTGATGGAAATGAAAATGATCAACCTACAGAGGGCTGAATTCAAAGACACCCCGAAAATCAAAGTGAAAAAATATTGCATGAGGTTAGTCCATTTTGCCAAAATTTAATTACAGCAACTCAAAATTGTACTCAGTATTTTGTATGGCCCCCACGTGCTTGTATACATGCCTGAAAATGTTGGGGCATGCTGCTAATGAGACGACGAATGGTGTCCTGAGGAATCTCCTCCCAGATCTGGACCAGGGCATCACTGAGCTCCTGGACAGTTTGACGTGCAACCTGGTGGCATCGGATGGACCGAAACATAATGTCCCAGAGGTGTTCTATTGGATTTAGGTCAGGCAAGTGTGGGGGCCAGTCAGTGGTATCAATTCCTTTATCCTCCAGGAACTGTCTGCATACTCTCGCCTTATAAGACCGGGCATTGTTGTGCACCAGGAGATACCCAGGACCCACTGCACCAGCATAGGATCTGACAATGGGTTCAAGGATTTAATCCTGATACCTAATAGCAGTCAAGGTGCTGTTGTCTAGCCTGTAGAGGTCTATGTGTCCCTCCATGGATATGCCTCCCCAGACCATCACTGACCCACCACCAAACTGGTCATGCTGAACGATGTTACAGGCAGCATAATGTTCTCCATGGCTTCTCCAGACCCTCCACATCTGTCACATGCACACATGTACATGGTGAACCTTGTCTCATCTGTGAAAAGCACAGGCCAATTCTGGTATTCTATGGCAAATACCAATCAAGCTCCACTGTGCCGGGCAGTGAGCACAGGGCCCACTAGAGGACGTCAATCACAACTTTGAAATGTTCTTAAATGCATTAGTATGTTTAGCCAACATTTAGTTGAAAGAC
This sequence comes from Polypterus senegalus, assembly GCF_016835505.1. NCBI lineage: Eukaryota > Metazoa > Chordata > Cladistia > Polypteriformes > Polypteridae > Polypterus > Polypterus senegalus. Next base: position 73,768,443 of record NC_053159.1, on the reverse strand, counting down.
TTAGTAATGACCCTTAGGATAATTGATTATAACACTGGAGAATTTAAATGAGAGGTTTGATTCCTGCCTTTCAACTGATGCTAGGGTCTAACCACTGAAGACAAAGATGGATGAATTGTGAGACCCCTAAAGTCCACCTCTCACTCTGTTCCTCCAGACCAGAACAATAATAAAACCTAACAACTCACAAAACTTTGGATTGACACATTTATACTTTTATGATTATTTAAAACATACATTTCTAGCTATCCAAGTTGCAGTTTTCCTATATACTTTAGTTATCTCTCCCAATTCCTATTTAATTTTCAGCTTTCAGTCGTCATCTTAAGTTATCTTTATTTAATTGTATTCAGTTATTTTGATGTCCTTTACTTACAGCAAATAAGCAGAGAAAGAATGCTCAGCTTTAAAGGAAATGATTGTATTAATGTCTAGGTTTGTGAAAAACAATACAAGCTTGTGTTTGTACATAAATATATTCCAGAATGATGTCATTAATTAATGTACCCAAACAAAAGTCATATTGTAAGCACACCAATAATCTGTTTTGGAATCTGTGCCTACTCGCTTTTAAACCTATTTAGCTTCTCGAAGCAAATATATGTTTGTATGATCTCTCAGAGAGGGAGAGAAATGGCAAGTGAGAGAGAGAAACAACATCTCCAGTATAAATCCATAGTTCCGCCTAGTCTATGTGTGCATTTACATAAGCTTGTGTTGTTGTTCTGCTTATTTCTCATTCATTTTTACCACCTCGATGGCTTTTAGCATTGACATAATCACTGGCACAATTTCAGATTTCTCTTTGTGTGACACTGTTCGTTTCAAGGTTGCGCAATTGCATACATTGTGTTTTGTAATGTCATGGTGGCCAGGTTAGTTTTTGTAGGGATGTAGTCAGTTCAGGATTTGTTTTTTTCAAATAAAGATATCATTCTGCCAGGACAGAATCTATCTGGCCTCCCATTCAGTATACCTTTTAAGACAGTACAATTTGGGTGCTAACAATCTATCTGTCTGTCTGTCTGTCTGTCTGTCTGTCTGTCTGTCTGTCTGTCTGCCTGCCTGCCTGCCTGCCTGCCTATCTATCTATCTATCTATCTATCTATCTATCTATCTATCTATCTATCTATCTATCTATCTATCTATCTATCTAATGTGTAGTTTTTCTGTATTTATAAACTTGCATGTCCTTGAGACAGTTGGCCTTAGTTTTAGAGTGGCATTGGATAGGTGTTTAATCAGGAGACTTGGTTCCTCTGTCAAGCGTGGAGACTTACTGTATTTTGCCTTCTCTTGTATAAGAAGTACTAAGCAACTAAGTGAGCAGTTTTCTGTTTATCTTATCTTTGGTTATTTTTACCAGGGGCTAATGTTATTAGTTCACTGGTGCTCCTTACACTTGAACATGTAACATGCAATTTAATTGCACACGAGATAAACATTCTTGCTGTAGGTCCTGTGACTTGGCCTCTTTGATGATCATTGCAAAACAAAGTTTTACAGAAAAATGCAGTTTTGAGTTGAAACACATAATTAGACAGAATAATGGGAATTTTGAGGTATATAAATAATTTCACCCTGTAGTATATCCTGTAAAAATGTTAGTTTCAGTCAGATTTGAATGTAACTCGTTGATTTGTAATCTTGTACCGTTACAAAGTTTTACAGGGTTTAGATCAAAAACAACATAAAAAGTGAAACAGGGCTAGTGTATTGAGACAACAGTTTGTATTAGGCAAAGTGGGGAACTAAAAATTGCAGCAAATAACTGAAGTAAACCCAAAATAAACTTAGAAAATGGAAATTGATTGAAAGTCAAATAAAAAGACGAATAATCTGCAAATCTAAACTTGAATTTGTTTTCATGTTTTTGGCTATCGTGTGTTTACCTTATAGAGATGTATAGTAGATGTAGTATAGTACTACAGTATTATTATTATTAATTTGTTTTTTTTATATTACTTCTAAAGCCATAACAAGACAATAAAGCTCCAACACTGAATATTGTTTTACTTTAACTTATGCAAGTGCCATACGAGATGGACGGGCATCCTGACCAGGAGAGGGTAAGGATCCTTGCCCGGACAGGAAGCCCCAGGTGGATGGACAGGAGTCCGACTGGATATTCAGTACTTACAATGCCTTCCCTGGCCGGTATAAAAGGGAAGGACAGAGAAGGACTGTCTCTAGAAACTGTTTATTCCCCCAGGATGCTAGATGGCAGGAGCCCTGGATATTGATATCTGTTTGGACACCAGCAGGGAATGCTGGGAATTGTAGTCCAGTAGTGCAGCCCTGCTTGGGTCCATGGGTGTTGCAAGAGGGTGCTGCAGGAAGTTATACTTCCAAATTTTTTGGACTTCCATATGACCAGGAAATACTTCCAATGAGTGAAGCCCTGGCACCGGAAGTACTCCTGGGTCCTCAATAAAAGGCACCACACTACCTTGTCCAGGCGAGTCAGAGCTGGGAGCAGTGATGGGCAAGTCTTAATTGGTGCTGTAGCAGTGTGGTTTAGGGAAGAAGAAACACTGTTTAATTGTTTATACAGGGTATTTTGTAATAAATACCCTTTTGATTTGAACCCGGGACTGTGTTCATGTGTTTGTATTTGGGGTTTGGGGCTCTGTGGCACCTCCTAGCCTTCACACTTATTACAAACAGCAAAGACTTTTACATGCGGCATATTTACATAGCCAATACAATAAATTGAACATTTAAGAATTGTACGAAAAAGAACAGGTTAAAAGAAATAATATCATGAACTATGTACAGTGTCCACCACTACTTCTCTGTTCTAGGCATGGGAGACTCATTAACTGAGCTGCGGCAAAGGAACACCTACAGCAGGGCTATTCCACTACAAACTCAGCTAGGTCAGATTTTCAACGCAAAAAATCTGTTTGGGTCAGTCATTTTCAGTGGCTAGTAAGCAGCAGGGAAAAACAAATTTGAACTCAACACAAATGTATTGAAAAACAAGTATTGTTTATTCATTGTTTCCCTTTTAAATTTGGTCATATCTGACAAAGGCATATCGAAAAGTGCATAAAAAACAGTAAAAAAAACTGTAACAGAACAGAATCTGAGGTAGTAGAAATACTTTTTTCCACGTTTGAAATAAATAAACATTTTGGTCATATCTGAGCTAGGGACATTTCAAAGTACATAAAAACAAAATAGTGTACACCATTAGCAATAACATATGTTTCCCTTTTGAAGTTTCTTTCAATTCTATTAGAGCTATTAGCACACAAACCCGTGACAAGTGATAGCAGTAACTAACACACATGAATACAACATCAATTGCACACTGAGGGTACTGAGATTTGTTTTAAATCACCACGTGTGATTAGCATTGCTTATTTTGTAAAAAAAAAAAAAAAGGTGGCGGTACACATACATTGCTTTTGGATCAAATTTGAGGTACTGTGATGGGAAACAGAGGCCAAGAGTCCTAGCACTACATGTTTTTATTTGGTGAAAAAATATAAAGTTTAATATTTGAAATTGACAAATTGTCAAATGTAATGATAATTCTTTACATTTATATAGCACTTTACTCACTAGTGGTAGCACTGCTGCCTTGCAGTAAGGAGCCCTGTTTTTGCTTCCCGGGTCCTCCCAGTGTGGAGTTTGCATGTTCTCCCTGTGTCTGCGTGGGTTTCCTCCAGGTGCTCCGGTTTCCTCCCACAGTCCAAAGACATGCAGGTTAGGTGCATTGGCGATCCTAAATTGTCCCTAGTGGGTGCTTGATGTGTGTATGTGTGTCCTGCAAGGGATTTGTTCCTGCCTTGTGCCCTGTGTTGGCTGGGACTGGCACCAGCAGACCCCCGTGACCCTGTATTAGGATATAGCGGGTTGGAGAATGACTGACTGACTTTACTCACTAGTCAAAGTGCTTTGCAAACTGTGCTGCGTAATATTGTCCTTGATAGTTAGAGCTCTACATTCTACCAAAAAGTTATGTAGTCCCACAAAACAGTCAGTGCTTAATTTGACTGAGTTTTAAATAAAATTCTGAACTTTTTGTATGTTTTCATCAAATGCAGTCTTTCTAATTCATTCATTGCTTGTCAATGGCTGATCGTCGTCCTCATAACAGCCATGAATCCACAGGATCGAAGCATGTGAATGGAGGGCCAACCATCGCATAAGAAGTGAAGAGACAGTGCTTTTCAGTAACAAGGCTGTCACTATAGTAACATTTAGATTCATTTGCAAAAACTCATGTTCACACTCACTTCAGGAGGTGTGTTGCATTCATGGTTTGTACTTTTGTAGGAATTTTTATAGGAATTTCTGAAGGCTTGCAAAATCTGTTTTCTCTGTGTTTATATATATATATATATATATATATATATTTATATATATATATATATATATATATATATATATATATATATATATATATATATAATGTTATAGAGTATCTATCAAATAATCCAAACAGTACACAACATGTATTTCGCCTATTTGGGGGTTCATCCAAATTGAGTAAAACTCTGTGCATGTAGGTGAGTGGGCCCTGTGATTGATGGACATCCTTCCCAGGGTTAATGCCAACCTTGTGTTTCTAACCGCCGGGAGAGGCTTTGGTCATACATGATCCTGAATTGGAAAGGTTATGTTATGTGCTTGCAATTTATTTTAATAGTGTAACATTCTAGTGCCATTTTTATTAACTTTACAGTTTTATTACAAGTGATTCATGCCTCAGGCATCTTTTCATAGTGGAAGAAATAGAGTACCACAGCACATTTCATTTTGTAGGAAATATAATGAAGAAGGTTAGAAAGCCAAAACAGTGTGTCATAGATCTATAAACTCCGTAGGTCTTTATACATTTCTCATTATGCCAGGTGACCTGACAAGTCTAACTAAATAGATTCTACTTCACATTTAATTCAGCTGTCTAACTGCACGCTCACATTTCATGACCACCCACCAGTTAGTGGCATATCTGTATGAAAAAGTGCCTTTTATCTTAATTTTATAATAATCAAATTCTACTTAATTATTTTGCACATTTTTTTCTGACAGTTCAGGGCACATTGCACAACCAAGCTACCCTTAAAAGTTAACTCTCAACTGATGTTGTTATGAACACATTCTGTAAAGTCTCTTGCTGCTGTTGTGCAGGATTTATTAACAAATAACAGGTCAAGCGGCATGTGAGAGTTTGAACTCACATCTAATGATGGATATGATATAATTGACTGTTCATATTCACTTCATACCCATCACTTCTTTCCTGTTTTTAGTCTGAGCCATCTGTTCATATCTGTATTTCTTATTTACCCGTGATAGAACCATCTCTTTGGTGGATTTTAACAGTTTTTATACCTCCCTATGTCCTGCGGTGGGTTGGCACCCTGCCCAGGATTGGTTCCTGCCTTGTGCCCTGTGTTGGCTGGGATTGGCTCCAGCAGACCCCCGTGACCCTGTGTTCGGATTCAGTGGGTTGGAAAATGGATGAATGGATGCCTCCCTAAGGTGTGGTTTCTTGTCCAATCTTTGCCATGCTATATGTTAGGTCAGTTCTATAGGCAGGCGAAATCCACACTGCTAGAGTATAATATTTTATCATCTCCTTTATTTTTCTTGCTATTCAATGTCAGGATCACACTAGAGAGGTTCTCAACCTGTATACTCAAAGACCACATGTGGCTTGTGCCACTTGAACATGCACTCCAGACAAGCTCCAGGATGTTCCTGACATGAGATCAGAAATCATTCCCATTGGTCACCTCTTCACGTTTTTGTTTGGCAGATTTTTAACACTGAATTCTTGGTAAAAGTCTATAATACTCTCATAGTTTGTGTGCCACTTGTCATATTCTGTGTTTTGGTAAAGGTAACCATCGTGATTGCATGGTCTCTGCAATGTGTCAGAGAATTTTGCGATGCCTTATGAATTTTTCTAACTGTATATTTTTCATGCACTTGTTGTGACCAGAAAATGCAACTGGAAGTCAATTAGCCACTAGGGCACACAAAAGAGGAAGAATGACGGTGGCCAAGGGGTGGTGTGTTCTAAATCTAAGTGAACTACGTTATTTTATGAAAACAGCAATTCAGTTTGCTGTCACTCATCATATTTGGTGGCACTGGTACAGGCAATCCTTGTGATTGCATTTTCTCTTTATGTGTTGAATTAAGCCTTGTTTTTGGGCATGTCTGACAGACAGTATTCTGAAATCACTTACCTGTCTCCTGACTAATAAAGGATTAATCTTCTCTGGACAGCTTCAAAAATCTCAGTAATAGAGGCATTTTTTTATTTACATTTTTTATTTTTCTAATTGTAAAAAGGTGCTCTTGTTTCGCTTTGTTCAGTTCTTGTCTTCATTGGTGTTTTCTTTTGAATGGTTTGATATTAAAAAAAGGATTAAACAAATATTGATGTAATTTACAGGTAAGCGTAAAGGCTAACATTTAGTGTCATTTTTAAAAAAAACTTAGCTTGTCGACAACTAGAGCTGTGCCTCTTGGTAAAAAAGGTTGAGTACCCCAGTATAAGAGTAGGTCCTGGTCCAGTTTTTACAGCTGATATGTGTTGCTTTTAAGAAGAACCTCATTTGAAAACATCCTAATTCATACATTTTTGGAATTATTATGGTTATTACTTTTGTTGTTACCATTTCATTGTTATTTTTGTGTTGTCATTGCAGCATCTTTTTGTTTAGAGTTTTCTTGAGAGTCCATGAAATTTTGTGCATTATTTTCATATCCACTGCCATATTGTTGTCGATGGTGACTGTTATGTCCTGCTGTGTTTTCCACATTCATATTTTTTTGCGTTGTTTGTTTTTTATTTTTCCCTCTTTTCTGCAGTGTTTTACAGTTATTTTCATTAGTTGTTTCAGTATTGTTAATTATTTAGCATTTTGTTAGTCCTTACAGTCTTTTGCCAGTTACTTTGCCAGCGTTGTGCTCCAGCATTGTGCCTCAAAAGCTTTTGTGAACACCCCTTTTTTATAGTTTTGTGATTTGGCCCTGTTAATTGGAAGGTTTTCAATTCGTGATCTGCCTATTTGCGGGTTTGTCATCAATAAATAAAGGGAAATTATTTTGCAAGTTTTTGCAATCTATTGTGAAAAAGCGCAGACGATGCTGTAGCTCTGCTACTTAAATGGACTACAAATCCCAGCAACACCGGGAGTACTGTGTCATTGGGCAGTTCCAGCGGTTGCCAAGAGGGCTACTGGGTGAAAGATGAGAGCACCAGCTTTAAAAATGATTCATAAAAAGCCAAAAGGATTGTAATCAGTTGTGTCTTTTTGTTTCAACCGTTCACTGCACAATTGAATTACAATTACAGTGATCCCTCGCTATATCTCGCTTCGACTTTCGCGGCTTCACTCCATCGCGGATTTTAAATGTAAGCATATCTAAATATATATCACAGATTTTTCACTGGTTCGCGGATCTTTTAATTTATGGTACATGCTTCCTCAGTTTGTTTGCCCAGTTGATTTCATACAAGGGACGCTATTGGCGGATGGCTTAGAAGCTACCCAATCAGAGCATGTATTACGTATTCAATAAAACTCCTCAATGATGTATGATATGCTTCCCGCGTAGTGCTTGATTGTTTGCTTTTCTCTGTCTCTCTCACTCTCTCTGACATTCTCTGCGCCTGATGGAGGGGGTGTGAGCAGAGGGGCTTTTTGCACAGAGGCTGTTTGCCTAGAGGATACGGACGCTCCTCTAAAAAATGCTGCTTTATCGCGTGTTCGCATACTTAAAAGCCCAAAAGCACGTATTGATTTTTTGATTGTTTGCTTTTCTCTCGCTCTCTCTCTCTCTCTGACATTCTCTGGTCCTGACACGCATTCTTTGAAGAGAAGATATATTTGCATTCTTTTAATTGTGAGAAAGAACTGTCATCTCTGTCTTGTCATGGAGCACAGTTTAAACTTTTGACTAAAGGGTGTTATTTCATGTCTAGAGGGCTCTAATAATGTTAACAGTGTGGGAGAGTTTATAAGGGCTTAAAATATATAAAAATAACCATACAAACATATGGTTTCTACTTAACGGATTTTCATCTATCGCGGGGGGTTCTGGAACGCAATTCCCGCGATTGAGGAGGGATTACTGTACACCCAGTTTTCTCTGGATTTATGTTTTTGTCCTATGACCGCTTGTTCATGTGAATCGGTATGGGTTGAAAAACATCCTCATCTGAGAGCACTCCCAACTTCTTTGAATCTTTAAATACATTGGCATCACGGTAGGACAAAAACTCTACATAACTTTCAGGAGGCTGTTCATAGGAGATTTGATTTCATAACTCCACCACTATCATCTGCAACTGCAAAACTAGACTGTGTTATAAGTGTTTACCATTTTCTGTTTAGTGTTTTGTTGGATTTATTTTGTATATGCAATATGAATCGTTTTTTGTCATTTACTACCATTAATATAAACACAAAAGAAGTGTAATAAGCAAACTTTTGTAAAAAGTTACAGTTCATTAATGAAATGCTGAACTACACACTTGGCATACAGTTTCTTTGTTTGCTTGCACAGTGATTGTTCTATCTTGCGTTTCTCGCAACTTTTTGCATCTTATTTAGTGCAATAAACTTACTATATACAGTAATCATGGGCCCAAAGTGTATCAGCGGATTTTCATATTTGCAAGGGTCCCGCACCCGTAACCTCCACAGATTGCAAGGGATAACTGTACAGTATTTAGTATTGTATCATTTTTGGATCACTTCCTTTTGTTTAATATTTTGCATTTGTGTGTTTATTTAGGCCCCCGTGATGGACAGGTGCCCTGTCCAGAGTTTGTTCCTGCCTTGCACCCAGTGCTAGCTGGGATAGGCTCCAGCATCCCCCTTGACCCTGTTCAGGACTAAGCAGGTTAGCAAATGACTGAATGACTTTTCATTTAGATATCTCTTCCTGGCATTTCCTGGACTTCTTGTGTTTTTAATTCCTGCCTGTATTTGGTTTATCTTAAGGATTCAGAACATTAATATAAATATATTTTATATATATTTTTCCTTGACTCCTGTACTTACTTTAGGACATCTCAGACAATATTACCACCTTGAGTCAAATGATGTTTACACAAGCTTCCTGTAATGTATTAAAACATAGCCATCCTAAAGAAAGTTGTTCATGCTGGTGTCACAGTTGAGCACACGTCTAACCAAAAGAACTGCTACGGTAGACATGAGTTTCAATTCTACTCAGAACTGTCTTTTCATTCACTGATCCTACAGAAATGATAGCACAGTTATCAATGTGTCACTTCTCCTGAAACACTCTTATTTCATTTGTCAGTGACTATTTTGCAGCATTCTGTTCTATATTCAGCAACATGTTTAATTGAAAAGTGTGATGCTGAATTATCAATAACATTACTGCTAATGCTACTCTAAAGGCAGCTCATGTCAATGTGGGTCTGTACCCATTTCTAATAGTAGGGGTCCTTTTTCATTTGAACAGCATGGTTTAGTTGTGGTTATTCTTTCTGAAGTTGGTATGTTCTCCTTATGTCCACATGATGTTTCCTTCCCTGTGACATTTCAAAGCTGTGTATGTTAGGTTAATTTGCTAAGTGTGTTTTCCTTAATTGTTTCTGCTTCATTTTAGATTGAATGCCTCCTTGAAATTGTCCCTGGAAAGGTCAATGTGAGAGCATCTGTAAAAGTACCCAGTGATGGCCTGGCATTCTGCATCATTAGTAGTTTGTTTGTGTTTAGCACTGTAATTTTGTCATCCGCTAATCACGAAAGGCTCTGATTAAAGCACTCTGTTTAGAAGAACCTCAATTTTATCAAAATCAAGCCTTCTTATAAGCTATTGTGGCCATGAAATGCAAAATGAAAACTAAGCAGAAATGTCTGTGACAGTAATATCAGAAAAATGAGAGGCAGTACAATATGAAAGTGGAAATCCATTACGCAATCTTACACTTAAAAATTGAGAGAAAATAAGATTATTTAAGCTCATCACATTTATATAGCAATAGAGCTTACCCTGAATGACTATATTTACTCTTAAAATTGTGTAACAGCTTTGCATCATGCCGACCTCTTATGTGGTTCAGACAGTGCAAGCAAATTAAGTCAGAGGTGTGAGAAGACATATTAAGAAGGGGATTAAAATCGTGATATCATCGTATGTTTAATAAATCAAGTGACTGATAAACTGTTTTAACCGACAGATGTAAATTGAGTCAGGTTTTTTCCATAAGGTTTTAGGTAATGGAAGCAAAGAAACAGAAGTGAGGATTATACCAGGTAAGCTGATTTGTGTTTTCTATTACTTGAAAAGAAGTTCTGATTTTAAATAGATTGTTATTTATGACATGTTACATGTTGGTCAGACATGTGATACATTAATGAGCACGCAAACAAAAATTCACTCTAGTAAAAGCTCCATTACAATATCGAAAAAAACATTAATAAAAACAAGCATACAAAATCTTTAGTTTTCAATATTCAGGAACACACTACCAATGTTCAACAAACCATTCATTGGAACAACTATCTAATTGGTGCCTTCTACTAGCAGCATACTGAACACTTTAAAAATAACACCCACAGCAAAGCAGGATGAGACTGGGGAAAGTCATTCAGCTTGGCACTAAAAATAACAATAAAAATGTATTGTTAGAGTTGATACCTCACAGAATCCCAGGTCTGAATCCTGGCCTGGTCTCTCTCTCTGTTTGCATTTGTGTGTTCTCCTTGTATCCCCATAGTTTCTCCCACTTCAGTCTGAGGATTTGTAGGTTTGGTTTACTGCTAGCTTTACATGTGATTATGCCATGTCCAGGATTTGTTTCCAGCCTTACATTCGTGCTGACCAGTATAGGCACTTGCAACTGAAAACTGGATAAGCTGGATAAAATGCATGGATAATTAAAATAAAAAACTAATCAAGCAGTAGTTACTGCAGCTACAGATGTATTAGCACCCTGCTGTTTTCCAAGACTGCATGCTGAGCTGGAGCTCAGTCTGGCTTAAGCTTCAGTGAGGGTGACTAAATATTTTTATTGATTTTGCTGATGTTTACCTTTTTCTGTATTATTTGTGTCTTTTTCAGACAATTAACACGTTTTGCATCCAGGGTTGTGGCCTCTGTGACCCTGAAGTAGATTAAGTAGGTGATGGATGTTATGATTTCTGAATGCTTCTGGCTGGTGAATGTTGCGGTTGCTTTAGATATCTGATTGCCTGCACAGTAGAAACTTGTGTGTGACTCTTGCTCAAATGTACACATTTTTTTAACAAATTAAAAAATGATTTAAATGATAGCTGTTCATAATAGTTGTAACATTACTGGTCATATATTCTGGATACTGCGTCCTCACAACACCTTAGTACCTGCTTTCCACACCTATGGCTAAAGGTACTGTAATTTATTAAGCTCTTCTGTCTAAATTTTGTGGCACCTTTTTTAAATGTGGGATTGTGAACTTACATGTAATCTTGTTAAATTCAGCCTTGTTTTGTGCTTAAATGAACTTCTACTAATTCCAACCAATACAGCCTGTTTTTGGAGAGCACTTTGCTGTTGAAAAAAACATTTCGTTTTCGATTTCATTTGGCACTCCAGATCCACTGTTGTAAACAGCACTGCCTAACAAATGGCCTGTAATGAATCACAGAAATTCCTATTGACTGTGCTAAAGCTTCAGAAAAATGCCATTCATCATCATGAGAAATGACTTCCAAACATTCACACAGATTGTCTTCTCGATGTCTACTTATGTTCAAGTCTTAGTTTTCTATTCTGCCTTTTCTCCCGGACAGACTGTACATGTACCTTTCTCAGAGAAACCAATGTGTTTCTCGACACATTTCCCAAAATCACAGTAGAGATATGACCTGTTTAATCTTTTATTCTTCTACAGTTGGCGTCATAGCTTTAAATAGGGCTTGCTACTGTCATCAACCTGCCCGTACACTTGTAATAGGAGTAACTTTCGTGTTAAGATCAGCTTCAACCAATTGAAACATAACAAAAAAGTATAGCATGATGAATTTTTTAAAAATGTTTTTACAGTATGTATTATGTTTTAAATCACTAATACTAATTTATTTTTGAAACAAGTATGCCCGTGTAAATGTTCTTACCTCCATGACAGTCAAAACTAAGAATTAAAGAAAATATGGAAATAAATACCCTCGGCAATTTTTTTTTATATATGGGACCATCCTACAGTGAATCATACACCAGGTCCCATTACACATCTAAAGTTATAATCAACAGTCATTGCCTAACCTGCTCTGTCCTGAACAGGGTCGCGGGGGAATTCTGAAACTTATCCCAGCTAGAATGGGGCACAAGGCAGGAACAAACCCTGGAAACCCTCATCTTTCACCCAGCAGCCCTCACAGCAACCACAGAAACTGCTCAATAATGCAGTACTTATGGGGTTGCTGGAACTTGCAGTGCATTTAAGGCAGGAAAAAACCTGGAAATGGCACCCCACATGTACCATTGTATGGTAAACACTGACACACTCAAAACACAGTCCAATATTAAGTACTGGCAATTAACGTTACCTTTATTCCTTTGAACTTTGGGAGGAAACCCACACAAACATGGGCAGAACATACAAATTCCATGCAGGGAGAACCTGAGACGCGAGCAATGGTCTCCTTACTGCAAGGCAGCAGTGCTACCACTGCACCACCATGCTGCCCTTAAGCTATAAATATTCTGATGTAATTCTATTACAAATCTAAAGTCAGGTCAGTTAAGTGACTCTTAGGGTTCCTTGTCCAGGCAGAGGTTGGATTTGAACTGACATTCCTGTAGTCTGAAGACCAATATTAATTTTTAATTGTTAATAAAATTAAAATTCTTAGCTTTATTTTTTAATACTCAGTTTGAATTACAGAGCAGGCATTGAAAATATAACTCATAATATCAATAAAAAGTATCAGATTATCACAGTTATAATTTTGCAGCCATATGTCCCAGCCTTGTTTAGTTTTGCTTAATGTTGCAATAATGGGCTTTGGTTTTCTTGGAAGTGAGACTTTAAAAAATGAATTGCTATTTTTCAGTACTATTTTCTTGGGTTTTGTTTTGAAGAAGTGAGGCATTTGGATGGAAGAAAACCATCGGACAACTTAAATAATAATTGATGCAAACGCAGAGTTTAGAAAGTCTTAAAAAATAATGCTAAAATTAAACTAAAAGCCAGAGCTGAAGAGACATGCTGTACAGTAGCTAGTGTAATAAGTCTGGGGTTTGGCATCCTGGGATGCAGCATGTTTAATTTTTTGACAATTTGTATTTGCTTTTGTGGCATTTTAGATTTTTTATCCTTATTTTGACAATTTTATTTTGTGTTTTATACTTTATGAGGTCACAACCATGTCATCTACAGTTGCTATGTCTGGAGGACAGCACAACCCTCCTATATAAGATGCAGGGAATCTAACCCTCTGTTATTAAGGTTTCGATGACAAGCATTAAAGGTAGTTAGGGGCAATAAAACACAAGGTTGCTTGAGCGTTATCAACCAAAGCAATGTTTCCAAAACATTTGTGTTTTTACGAGCCAGTTTTTCACATGCCAGTGTTTTCCCGACCACCAGGTGTGAGTCCCCATTTGTGAAATTAGCACAATCACCAGAGCGTTTGATGAATAAAACACGATCATCAATTTTTTTCCTCCGTGGTAATTCAAGCATGTTTGGCAAAGTGGGGACTGGAGAGGTCATCTAGGATCAGCCACAGTCCGACAATGTCATCACTGTGAATCAAGCAAAATAATCAGACTGCTGAATAGGATTTTGTCCGGGGTCGGCTGCATTCCAACTGCGATGCTCCTGCTGTAAATCGAGCATGATTGTTGGAGTGGTTTCTTTCATACAGGGTCAACCATAGCCCACCTGTAATGCCCCTGTGGCCCATCAGTTGGTTGCGGCCTACAGTTGAACTAAAAAGAGTTCCAAAATATAAAGTCCTGAGCAATGACTGACAATTCCCACTAGTGGGGTACACTGTCAACCCTATCTAGTCACACAAAAAAGGCAATGATGAATCTTTATAAATAAAAAGATTCATTTATACAGAAATGCTCTGTGGCATTCTTAGAAGCACAAGTCAAAAGGCCCAGAAGGAAATTCCTTCAAAACAGTAGAGCTTTGTATGGCTGAGGGCAGGCCCTTGACGGTGAAGTGGAACCACCCACAAAACACAGAGAAAGTAAAAGAAGATAGTTAAAATTATAGAAACTAAATAACCATCAATATTAACACAAACAAATCAAAAATGAACAAAACAGACATAAAAATGGCACTTGAGCCCCAGTTAGGGGAGGAACCCTGGCTGAAATACAACTGTGAGGACGTTTATATCATTATTCTGACTTAGACTTTTAGATTTGTGTTTCTCATTTTGATGTTTCCTTTCGTGTCTGTTGGTATTTTGACACCTGCATGCTTGACAACTTAGATATAGCCTTCTCCTATTTGGTTCTGTTCATCTCCTGGTTACTGTCTTTCTTCCTGTTCCCTTGGACACTACTTCTCTCAAGGTGCCCATAACATTTAGTTCTGCTGCTTCATACTTCTAGGAGAGGCTTTGCCACTCTACGCACTCACCTTGTGTTGATGCCAGATTTTCTGTGAGTACTCCATTCTTCTCCCACATCCCAAAGAGGTGCCAGTTAGATTAATTGACCCTGTGCTCCATCCACAGCTGCTTCCTGTCTTGTACCCAAAGCTGCAATAACAGCTCTATAATATAATATATAATATAATAATAATTTATATAATAATTATATAGTTTATATAATATAATTATAATTTATAATAATAATTTACCCGCTACTTTTCTCTTGGATTAAATTTGTGTGGAAGGATGGAAGAATCCCTAGTTTGGGTCTCCTTTGTTAGGGGTGTCCTTTATGAAACACACTTCTTAACAGCTATACTGTATATTGATAAGCTTGCAACATGATGAATATGCATCGGTCTTGGTGTATAAATATAGTATTTAGCATTAGCAGGGGATTTCAGGATTTGCATCTGATGGACCAATGTTCGATTAATCTTAATTAAGACAGTCTTTTACACTTACAAATACTGGCTACCTAGAAATGCAATTATCTGGCAGCTTTCGGAATGTATGCACCACAATCGGGCTCATTTCTAGTATTTAATTAAACTGACATTTTCTTGGAAATCGGCCATCTGTCAGTGTTTTAAATCTTTGTCTTATTAAGGAGATTTGTTAGCTGCGGAAAAGGAAAAATAGGCCAGCTAGTGTCAGATAATAAACAAACAAGCGAAACAATAAATGTTTCTTTCCAAAGCAGCCCTCTCTTTTATTTTGTGAACATACACTCATTTTTAATCCAGAGCCCTGAAACACTTTAATATAAAAGGAAAAATGACTGCACTGGAGAGGAAAAGCAATGTAAAGCCAAACAAAAAAAAATGGAAGAGTTTTCCATTTAATGCTTTTCATTTTTAATTTGCACAGCCTGACTTTTGTGATGGCTTGGCACATTTACCATTCGTATTGTGTTCTATAACCTGATTTAATCTGTCACATTCTATTAAGACTAGTGGGTGTGAGATGCTTGCTTTCAATTGGATGAGACAGTTTTGCCTTCTATGTTTATTAAGTATAATTATTTATGTTTTTTATTTAAAAGAAGGTGGCATGGTAACATTTTAGTTTAGCAGTGAAGCCTCTCAGGTCCACCGCCCCAGGTTTGAATCTCAAGACTGGTGGTTGTCTGAGTGGATTGTGCATTATCTGTCTGTGTCTGCATGGGTTTTCTTCCCACATCCCCATAGACGTACATTTTAAGTTAATTGTAAGGCCAAAATTGGCTATAATGAGAGTGAGTGAAGGTGTGCACGTGTGGGCCCTGCGATGGACTGGCACCCTAAGGTATCTAAGGCTGTTTTCTGCTGTTGTGATTTGGGTCTTAAAACTCGAAACATGAGTACTTCAAAAAAAAAAAGCCCTGAAGTCACGAAAGGAAAAGGGACTGGCCAAACTCCAGGCTCAAATAAGCAAAACTTTTAAATTTAATTTATTAAACTAAATGTAAGAAAAAATCAACACAAATATACTAAAATGTCAAAATAGCTAAACTCAAGAAAACAAAAATACAAAATATGTAAAAGAAAAACCAAAAATGCATAAAGAAAGGATCAAAACAGAAAATGCAATCTGAATTAAAACTAAACCAGACCAACCAAAAATGTAAACTAAAAAGCAAGAGCCAATGTGAAAGAAAAATCAAAAGATCAAAATGAAAATGATCAACATAACAAAAAACTTACGAAACTGGGGAAATTGCAAAGGAAAGCTGAACAACACAAGCAAGGAATATCTGATACCGTCAGCTGTCAGGTGGAATATAAATGAGTCACATCTGAAGACCTCTAAGTGAGAGGTTGAAGGAAAAGGAACAGAAAAATGATGTATTTTTGTTTATTTTGGAATTTTTAAAGATACGATTTCTATTGCTGATGTTACTTTCACAACTTTCCTGACATTTAAAAAATTGATTTTTAGTACTGTTTTAGTTTGTGTACAGTTACTTGACCACTTTCGTCATGCTGCTAACATCATGGGACGGGGTTGTTTAAATATGGTAGTAATCACATTCTGCTTTTATCCACCAGTGCAAGCAAATCATTTTCAAATATTTACCAGTAGCTTATTCCTCAAGGCCGTAGCGGTAGGGTTGGTTATTTTTGGCTTTGACTTTGTTTTGCTGAAATAGACTGTGGTCCTCTGTCATCATGTAGTGGATCAAGTGAGTTATGTTTAAAACCGATAAAATTTAAGGTGTACTAGTGTATTGTCAAGGGGCAAGGGAGACTCAACACATTCTTTACTAGGTTGGTCAACTGTCGCACCTTAAGATTAACACACAGACAGACACACACCCAGATTAGATTCACAGAACTACGTATGAGTGATGCCTAACTGCCAGTCACTCTGTAGTATTCTACATAGCATCCACAAAAGTACATATAAGTGATGTCCAAAATGCATGTCACTCCTCAATACTCCACACAGGGACTAACCATCACCAGCAGTAACAAACGTATATGGGTTTCCCTGAGACACGTGAAAGCTCATAAACCTTTTACTTATAAGCCACTTACCAGCCAATGGTGTCTTACATCTGCTGCACTTGTTCTTCCTGTTGAGGTGTGATCTGTCAGCCTTGATAAACCCTGTAGGTTGAAGCAAATGGCAGTTGCACAGGTGTTCTAATATTTACTGTACTTTATTACTTCAATCACTCTAGATATAAAGACAAAGTATAGAAATGTGAAAGCAACATGGCATTTTTTAAAGTATATTAATATCCATAATAATACCAATAGACGAAAGTATAGTAGGAAATGAAACAGATGACAGGTATATATTTATTTATATATATATTAAAAAAAAACACAAGCACCACAAAAAGGTTTGGGGTTGCCACCCCATATAACGGAGGTTGGGTTCAGGAATAAGCAATGAAATAGTTTTCCAACACTGAGTTCAAGACAGAACTGATTTATATGAGACAAAATGGTGTTTTTAAAGTCGGCCAGAGGAAGTGAGGTCATCAGGGCCAGGCGGAATTTCCCGTAACTGGTCTGCAGAAGAAAGAGAGAAAGGGTTAGTGCACTCCGCCACCCTCTTGTACTGCATGGAATTACCCTCATCTGAGTCATTTAGCTACCTCCCATGTGCATAGGTGTGACAACATACTGTATATATATATAGTTGCTGAAACGTTTTGATAATCAGCATTGTCTAGGGTGGAAGTTCTCCTGAGCAGCCTTTTGATTCTGTCATCAGCATGATGCATGAGTTATGCTCTTGATTGTCCAGATGAAATGGTCTCTCTCTTTAGTTCTGACATGTCTTGGTCTCTGATCCCACTTTTTATGCCATTCCTCTTTTGGCCCCTCAGGAAAGCCATATTTATAATAAAATCACTAATGGGATTCTGGGACATTTGACATAAGACACATGTGATTGGCTAGCCGTCCTAGTGATTGCTGGCTCTCCCCAAAAGCTTTCATCTAGTGTATCTTTGTACAATCTCTTGCTGTGTCAGTTTTTTTACCATTAATATGTAAATTGGTTGACTATTTTAGATTAAAAGGAGGATAAATGTCTTGGATAACAAAACAAATAAATTAAAGTTAGAAGTTACTGGTACAATACAGAAATAATATACAAATGTGTTTGGGACATAAATTATTATACCTCAAGAGAGGATGCTTTCAATGTAAATTGCCTCTGTACATTAGTTAGTTAAATTTCCACAAAGGTCCTGTAAATTCCTTTGTAAATTAGTTCCTTTATTGTTCATCATGGTTCATTTGAGCAAAATAAAAAACCTTATATAAGCAATCTGAAGTTCAAAAAAAAAAATGACAGTTTTATTCTCCAGCAGAACTGGAGACAAGCAAATGGCTAGACCCCATGTTGGTGCTCTGCTTCTTTTTTGTTACATTCAAACAAGTACAACAGCCTACATTTTTTATTATTAATATCAATTTACAAATGTCACAGTACACGCTGGTTAGTGATGTTGCCTCCCAGTTAGAAGGATAAGGGTTTGATTCTCAATCCAGTCACTGTCTGTGCAAAATTCTCATGTTCTCCCCATGTCCAGATTGTTTTTGTCCTGTTCTTTGTTAGGTTCATTGGTGACAGTAAATCAGCATTATGTACTGTAAATACACCTCAGGTCATGCCCTCCATGTGGAGAGCAAAACCAACCACTGCTAAAGTGACAAATCAGGGCTTCTTTTTCCTTGGGAAGTTCACTTCGATTGAGCTCTGTGAAAGAATGTGTATCACGTTCAGTTTCTAGCTTTTTGTATCTAATGAAGAACCAATGTTTAGAAAATGGGTGATAGTGGAATGAATAATGACTGTAGTACATTCTCATGAATCATGTGATAGACTGGCATCTGACACTGGGTTAAGCTGGGATTGACAATAGGTGTTGTCACGTGTGGGTGCCTGAGGGTCACCTCTTCTAAGATATGCAGTACTGTGCCAGGGCAGGAGGGGGCGCTGTTACTAATCGTTTTTCCTGTTTCTTCCAAATCTCCGTGAATATGCCCAATGTAGGCGTATGACCTGCTCCCAGCGTTCAGAGAAGGCCCAGTCCGCTGTGGTCAGAGCCCTATAACTGCGAGTGTCGGAATGAGGTGTCTATCTCAGACACGGTCTTTCAAGAGAATGGAGCTCCTAAACGGACCTCCTCAACATAAGTGCATTAAAGTTAAGGCAAATTACAAGGTTAACGAGCCTGAGTTTTTGTTTATGTGATGCAGTCATGCACTCTTTTTGTTTGCCTATTTCTTGGGATCACTTTGAGTTATTTGGACTACAACAGTGGATTAATGGACAAATTAGTTACACGAGTATAGGTTTATGTGTGACTTCTTGTGAAGGACTGAAATGTCACCCGTGTCTACTTTCCGATTTGTGCCCTGTGCTGTCGGGACTGGCTGCCTCTAAACTTTTAATGGAATCATCAGTTCACTAAATGGATGTGTTAGCGTTTTGCTGTTCAGGGTGCAATACAACTAACATTAAATTCAAGTCCACAGTAGACAAATAAAAGAGCAGAGCGTTGCATCACATGAAAAGGCAGGAATGAACTGCAGTTCCGAGCCGTCAGGTATGTGACTAAATTCAAGAGGCCAGCTAGTCAGTACTGTAATTACTTGTGCCAGTTAGTTTTTCTGCTGCATGGTTTGTAAATGAAAACAAATCAATTTTTATAAATGAAATGGAATCAGATTTTTCCAGCCTTGCATCAGCTGTTGGTAAGTTACGCTTTGCCTCCCTGTGACCCCAATTAAGATAAGGAAGTTCAAAAAATGTGTGAATGGATGGCAGTACTGATTTTTAAATTCAGAAAAATGACAAAAGATTAAAACCATGCCTTAGTGTGCATTCTTTTGGAGAGCAGAACCAGCTTTGCTGTAGAACATCAAGCAAAAGAGCTTGTCTTTGCTAGGGCTTTCTCCATGTTTTAGGACAAGAGAATGCCGTCATGCAGTAGATCATACAGTGATGAAGTCACATCGGCTTCTTCAAAAATCAGTAATAGAAATAGTAATATTAAAACTGTGTACTGTAATGGGTTGTTTTGCTTTAACACTGCAACCCACAAAGTAAAAAAAATCTAACCATTCATTATTAGCCTTGCCTAATCCTGTTCAGGTCAGGCCACCATCAGGGTCCAGGCAGGTACCAGCCCTGGAGATGGCTCTACTCCATTGAAGGACACCTGCACACTTATATTAGGCTGTCTTGGAGTCATCAGTGAGCCTAATCAGAAAATCTTTTGAAATGTGGGAGGAAAATCAGAGGATCTGGAGGGAAAACATCATGCAGAACTACAGGGAAAATGTTCAAACTATGCACAGGTCATGGCCAGATCTGGATATAAACACTAAACTCTAGAGCTTTAAATCAGTGAGGAGTGCCACCTGTAACAAAGAAAATGAAGACAGGAATAAAGTAAATAAATAAACAGTTCATTTGAACAGCAACAGCTGAAACTCCCCATCTTTTGAAGAAGACAACTGCAGCAAATGTCAAGTGAATGTGGTAAAACTTTGAAAAGAAGCTTCCAGTGTCTTTTTCAATGCTCTTAAATGGCATTTTTTCTATTTATCAGTCATACCTACATAAGGCTTTGTTCACAAAGGATAATCGCTTCTCACTCCTGAAAGCCACTCTAGGGATATTATCACAAACATATTTCACTGACTCCATTTGCTTTGCTAGCCTTTCTTCTCTGTCTTCTCTTTGTCAATGTAAAAAAAATATTTAGAACCAACTGAAGAGCTCTGCAAAGATGAAAAGCAAGAACATGTTTGCAACTTGTCCCAGGAGGGGCTAAGTAGAGCATCTTCTTAAAGCTTTACCGGGTTTCACTCCGCGGCTGTTTGGTTCTGCTTGTTAACGCTGTCTAATCTGATGTTTGCTGTGGTTTGAGTCAGCATGGCCATGCAATGGATAGAGCAGAGTGTCACTGGAATGAGAGCTCAAACGTTTCCAAAACCTTATCAATCCATTCTTTTAAATTTGAACCTCTAGTACTGCCCTGGCCTCAAGTATAATCTTTGTTTTGTGGTGAAAAGTAAGAAAATTAATTATAAATGCCTAGAGGACTTCACCACAGAATTCATGCCTACATCTTCAGTCATGTTTAGGATTAAACCGATGGGGCCTAAGCCTGCCCCAACAACACTGGGCACTAAGCAGGACTAACCCAGGTCCATATCTCTCAGTGTGATAACATTCATCTATTACCGATATTCATATCCTAAGTGATTGCATTCTGTATAGCCATAGCATCAGAGTACCACCCAATCACCATGGGCTATTTCACACACTGGCTTGAATCCAAAGTAGGGAAAACCATTAATAGATTAATAATATAAATTAATAGATTATAGTGACTTTCCTATCTATCTATCTATCTATCTATCTATCTATCTATCTATCTATCTATCTATCTATCTATCTATCTATCTATCTATCTGTCTATCTATCTGATACACAATAATGGTTAAACGTGGCTCTTCTTACACAAGTGTTGAAGTGCAAACAGTTGTAGATAATAATGCACAAATGTCAAAGGTGTCTCTGATTATCCAAAGATGTATTAAGCAAGGTTACACAACATAAGGCAAACTGCTGTCTCAAAAGGAGCAGCTGATTGGCCCCCATAATCAAGAGAGTTGCAAAAGTACAGAAAGCAGTGAAATTGCTGGGGGTTTTTTCTTCTTCCTTTCATCCATTGCTTTATCATGACGCTGCGGCTGTTCATGCAGTATGCAGTCCCTTGGTATTAAGTACAGACACTTCTACAAAAGAGGCTGCCTAAGCATAATCTTTGAAAATCCACAGGAGTCGACTTACTGTATGTATCAAATGAAGAATAAATTCATAGCAGAAATCACTTGAGCACTCAGGGGGCTTTGCTCAGAATAGGATTGCTACCAGAAATAGAGACAGAAGATTAGAGTCAACTGGAAATGATGGAGTAATGGAGCAGCTTGCAGCCTTGGTCCTCACCCTCATATTTGTAAGCAGTGGTGAGCAATTACTTCATTTTGTACTCCTGGAGTTCTGGAGGGTTTGGTAATGCAATTGAGCAGAATAAAAAAAAGGTTACACTCATATCCAATCAGAGCTTTGTAGGTGTTTGATTCTGACATTAGTCAACTTTGACTTTATATATGATCAGTCAGATAAATCTGTGAATACATTTAAAATATGTTAAAGTAACAATTGTAATTTTCACATGTCAGAAGTAGTTTTAGCCCTTCTTCTTCACAGGGCTAGTGTCCCTCAGTCAAATCCCATGCCTACTCACAGTCTTTACTTCTCTCTCTTCTCCCACATTGAAAAGATATGCAGGTTGAGGTGATTGGCAAGTCCAACTCGTGACTTGGGGGAGTGGGTTGTGTGCCCTGTGATGGGATGGTTTCACATCTACGGTTCATTTCTAGTTTACTCCTGCAATGCTGGCTCTGGTTCCTTCAAGCCCTGAATTCCCTTAATGGAGCCAATGCCCTGTTTTGTTGAGTTTCTTTTTTAATCATTTATTCCTATCTACCTACACATTCAGTCAAGTACAGGATTACCATTTTTAGTATTATATTATTTTATAGCAATTACAGTAATAATTTATTAAGAACATAAGACATTTGACAATTGATAAGAGACCATTCTGTCCATCAGAATTGATTGTTTAGCTAAGAGCTAGCCTGTCCTAATATCTCATTTAGATTCTTCTTGAAGGTTGTAAAGTTTTGTGCTTCAG
This sequence comes from Polypterus senegalus, assembly GCF_016835505.1. Taxonomy (NCBI): domain Eukaryota; kingdom Metazoa; phylum Chordata; class Cladistia; order Polypteriformes; family Polypteridae; genus Polypterus; species Polypterus senegalus. Next base: position 73,745,616 of record NC_053159.1, on the reverse strand, counting down.
TTACAAGACTTGGTAGTTTGTTCCAAATTCCCACAACTCTTTACATACAGAAGTGCATATATTCCTAAATGCATGTGTCCTTAATTTCCACTGTTGTCCTCAGTTATGTGATTCATCCTTAATCTGAAAGATTTTGATGGATCTACTTTTATCAGTACCTTTGAGGATTTTGAATACTTTGTACGGTCCCCATGCAGCCTCATCTGACCAGGTTTAGTTCTCTTGAGTCTGTCAGAGTAGGACATGTCCTTAGGTCTTGGGATGCACTTGATTGCTCTTTTTTGTGCAGTTTCAAGTGCTGCTGTGTCTTTCTTTTAGTGGTGACCAGAATGGCACATAATACTCCAGATGCCGTCTTACTAGTGCAATCATATAGTCTTCCTTTTTAATCACATCTGCACATTAATATTTCAAGATATTTTTGCATAAATTGTAGTCTTCTGAAAAAGTACCTAAAAATAGGGGTTGGAAAAAAAATTACAAAAACGTGTAACAATATCAAGAATCTAACAAGGTGTAGGGCCACCCTTTGCCTTTGAAATGGATTCTGTCCTTCTTGAAATGCTCTCATACAAGTCCTGAAAAATTTGTAATAGGATGCTGCATAATTTTTTTAGAACTCACTTTTATCGAAGGCCAAAAATAACATTTTATGCACTCGATGCAGAATTATTAATAGCTCCCTCCACATTTTCTTTATAAAGACACTCATCAGCACATCATCATCTCATAATATTAAGTTTCGAGTTTGGTATTTTTCCGTCCAGCCATTTTAACTGTGAAACTGTGACACAAAGACACACACACATACAGACAGACACACACCCATCACCGAGATATCAGGTTACCCTAAAACATTGAGATCCATTGAAAACCGAGATTGAAATTTTTGACGAATCTAAAGCTTTCGCTTCTCCCCCATAGACGATAGGTTATGGTTGGGTAAGGTGCAGAGTGAAAAGATAACCTGGTCAGCCAGAAATGGCATTTTTGTGGTCATATTGCATTTGGAGTGACAAGGTTCACCTTTAATATGTTTTGTTTTGTCTTTATTTTTGGGAAAAAATGCAGTTTTTTGTTAATTGCTTTTTTTATGGACCAAGTAACAAATCAACAGTAACACATAAAGGCACTGAAGTGGGAAGGTGCAATGTCAGTTGAAAAACTCAGACATCACGTGAACGCAGCATTATTTTGATAAGGTGTAAATGTTTCACAGCTAAATTTTATACAGATACAATCTATATATTGTGGAAGGACCAGCCCTGGCACAGACAGGCAGACACCAATGGTTCCAAACCAGACACACGTTTATTTACAATATGTACAATGTAATCAGTCCTGCACACAACCCAGTGCCCTTGCACCAATCACCCTCCAATCAGGACCCCTCAACAGTCCTGTCTTCACCGCCTCCACTCCTCTCCTCCAAGCTTCGTCCTCTTCCACCCGACTCCGGCTGACGACTGGAGGGAGGCGGCCCCTTTTTATGCCCACCCAGATGTGCTCCAGGTGCCTCCTGATTAGCTTCCTGCTGTACTTCCTGTTGTGGTGGAAGTGCTGCATGAGCACCCGGAAGCACTCCGGGTGTCCCTGGTAATACTTCCGCCAGCACCTCCAGGTGTCACAGTCTTCTGGGCGCCCCCTGGCAGTGACCACGGGCCCCTATAGGGTTGAGCTTCCATGCTCAGTTCCCGTCGCCCCCATACAAATCAGGGTGGCTGCCCTCTCCTGGTCCGGGGGAGGCGTAGTCCCTCTCCCGATCCTTCTAGGTGTCCCAGGTGGGCACAGCTCCCAGCCGTCCACCACAATATGAAATGTATGTTTGTGAGGAAACTAATGGTACATACGTAACATGTTCAAGTGGGCCACTTTAAAAAGGTTCAAGGGACATATCCAGTCCACGAGCCTTGAGATTGAGACCCCTGTTCTAGAAAAAAAGCTTTCATTACTTATTGGAATGAGGGAGGAGGTGGAAGTCCACTTCATACTCTGTGCTCCAGAACTTCCCATAAAGGTTCAATGATGTTCACACCTGATGATTGGAGAGGCCATGGAAGTCATTGAGGCTCAACCAATGAAACCACTCCATATGGGAAGATAATGATGGAACCTGGTCCTGTAACCTGGCCTTATATTCCTAGGCTATTATGCAACCATATAGAGGAAAGAGAAACTAATAACTCCCATGAGATGGCAGCCACTGCCATTACAGAACCCCCCCATGATTAACAGTTAGCTTTTGCCAAATGAAATGAATTTAGGAAATAGGATTAGAGATGATTCATCAGATCATGTTACTTTCTTCCATTGCTCAGGGGTCCAGGTTTGGTGTCCCTTACACCAGATTATGTGTTTTTGCGCATTATCCTTGGGGTCAAGCTGTTTCCCAATGTCAATCCTGCCATACATTCCTGCTTTGTGACACTCGTACCTTGCAGGTTTTGATGAGACTGAGTCACAGAGGTACTGGCTGAATACTGTGATATATTCTGAGGTTGTACTTTTGTGACATTTAGCAATTATCCTGTGAGGTGTCCGCATATCCTTGTTGGTAAGCTTTGACTTGTGAACACTGTTTCTCTTTATTGGTACAGTTTTTCCTTGTCTAGTGAACGCTGTCATAGTTTTTGAGTCTATTCCTCTTGACACATGAAGGAATTCTGCAGTTTTGGTGACTGAATCACTTGCTTTTCGAAATGCGACTATTTGTCCTCTTTGGAACTTTGCTAGTTGCCTCACATTGCTTTGAAAACTCATATCAAAGTGTTAATTGTCAGACCTCTTTTATTGGTGACACATACTGCTACCTTTGCAACTGCATTTATAATTAAGATTTATTTATTTCAAAGTTATTGTTTTATCCACCCCCAGCATCTCATAATAACTGTTCATGTAGTTATGAAACCAAAATACATTCCAATTCCAGTTTTAGGTAAGACTTTCCTTCTATTAGGTTTTATTATTACTTTCTTATACCTTAAAGTTATTTTAGGAAATCCATCTATTATCAGAACCCACTCATTCCAGTTATATGATTTCTGGAGACATGAGATTTTAGCCTAGTAGCATCAGGCACAACATCCAAACCAACCCTAGATGAATCTCTGGGCAATACTTTAAAATGCACTTTAAGATCCTTAAAGATTGTACAGTAAATGCCATCCAGGCCAATGTACAACCACTGTAAGCCTTCTTGCTTGCTGTTATCCACAGACATACACTTGGGAACGGTACACTGAAAATGATGAGTCAAGTGTTATGGATGTAATAAAACTTCAGTAAAATGAGTCTTTGCACGTTAACAGCTGATTTTGGTACAGAGGACATAAGGAAAAGGGAAATTGCCCAGAAATGAAGAGAAACTCCTCTCAGGTGCTATCACAAAGTCTTCCTTACTCACAATTTGTAGAGAGAGAATTCTGGCAAATACATATCACATATTTTTAATATGTTTCACCTTGGTATCTAGTTCTACTGATAACCAAAAAATATCAGATAAATCAGATCTATTACTAAGGGATGTGCGCACAGTTAGAATTAAGAGGCCACAGAAAGAGCAACAACTACACCAGACTGCTGTTGACTTCCTGCAGGGAAATGGGACGTGGCTACAGGAGTAGAGTCAGACTAGACTATAGCCTTGTGGAAAAAGAGCAGGGGACAGGAAATGTTCCAGTCTCACACTGAATGTAGCCATTGGGTTTTATATACTGAATATTCATTCAAAAAGTCACACGAAATTTTTGTTTTCATCAATGGTTGCGGAACTCCTGTCAAAGAGAATACAAAAGTGAGCCTTCTATTAAAGTTTCAGATGAATTTCTAGAAAGGCTGCAAGCCTCTCTGAAAGGGCCGTACGCTTTGAGGTAATGGGGCCTGTGAAATTTGAGAGTGTTATCTTATAGAAACATGTCTCCATAAAGTAATTAAAATGATAACAAATCACCTACTAAAGAAAACTGAACTCAGTTTTCTTATGGAAGTTTATGTTGATTACAATTTCAATAATTCAAATCACACTTTCTGAGGAACCTTTTAGTGGCTTGACAGTAGTTTGTTTTCCTGTTTTTTTCATTTACATATTATGAGCCATAGTTCATAATATGTAAATGAAAAGATAGTGATAGTGTTTTTCCAGTGAGCTTAAATTCCTTAGCGTTATAATTACCTCAGGGAAAATGTTTCATTTTTATCAACAAGAAAATATTTTATTACCTGTAAAAGAAATATGTCAATACCAAAATGTTTAATAAATCTGCTCTAATGATGCAGATTAAGTACACATTTTGACTGAGTAACTAGACAGAGAATGCCAAAAGAAAGGTTGGGGTGCCAACTGTGTATCCCTGTTTAACATGTAGGAAAAAAACAAAAAGTGTGTCCCCGTGGTACTCAATTAGAGGCTAAGCTTTCTTAACCTGTGGTATGGCATTTCTTTCTCCATTGAGTCTTCTAGTCCAAACTAAATGCCTCCTTCCAGGGTCTGCATGTTTTATGGTGTCCCAGGCAGAAGGAACTTGTGGGCGGGGCTAGCCAAGTCCTTAGGCACCTTGTCGGGACTGTTGTAGAGAGAGAAGAAGTGGTTAGCGCCAGCACCTCCTCATGTTCCAAGGTGGTACATGTCGCATGAAGCTCACCATCTCAAGACCTGAAAGGTGGTCCCATGGTGCACATTTGTGGCAACGTACATCATGTGACATGTTTTGAAAGTGTTACCATCGCACAACCAGACATTACACTCGGGACTGTACAATCGTGATTCTTTGCACACCTTTCTTATAATATTTTTTCTGTTCCTTGCATATGAGAGAGTAGAGTGCCAGTGCCTGATCTGCATGGTCGACGTGTCCATTGTGTCACTGTAAGCTACCACATCGCAAGGCTTAATGACTTCCTCATTTCCCCGACACAAACATTGACAGTTGCTGTGTTGTGAACTGCACTTAGGAGGCTAACTTTCTTGTCTTTCCACTTGACCGATTTCATTTTGACTTTTTACCATGTAGATACTGCAACCTCCTGCAGTGTTACTTGACTTTAATGTCAAGTAAAACCAGATCTCAACAATAAGGTCTAAATTAATGACAAACACAATACACAACATAAGTCAGTATTTAGTGAATGCACCTTTTGCAGTAATTCCAGCTTTGGGTCTGTGTTCACAGGTCTCTATCAGCTTTGCACTTCTAGACACTGACATTTTTTTTCTACATTCTTCTTTGCAAAACAGCTCAAGCTCTGATAGGCTTCATGAGAATCGTGAGTGAATAGTCTTTTTCAAGTCCAGCCACAAATTCTCAGTGTGACTGAGATTTGGATTCTGACTTTGCCATTAACATTGTTGTTTTTGAGCCATTCATGTGTAGCTTGGGATCTTTTGTTTTAATTCAAAACCAATCTTCTCCCAAGGTGCTGGATCCTTACAGACTGCTTAAGGTTTTCCTCCAGGATTTCCTTGTATTTTACTGTACTAAATTTAGCCCTCACAAGACTTTCAGGGCCTGCTGCAGAGAAGCACTCTCAAAGCATGATGGTGCAACCACCATGCTTTATGGTGGGAATGGTACGTTTTCGATAATGTGCAGTGTCAAAACATATTGTTTAGTCTGATGGCCAAAAAACTCAATTTTGGTTTAATCAGACCATAGTACCTTCTTCCAGCTGACGTCTGAGCCTCCCATGTGCCTGTCATGCTGATTTTTTTAACGTTGCCACACTTATATAAAAGTGCGACTAGTGGAGCACCCGGGTAACAGTACAGGGGGTCCTCGGGTTACGACACAGTTCCGTTCCTACAACAGTAATGTAACCTGAATTTTGGTGTAAGTCGAAACACACCCTAGCCTAAGTCACTTACCAATCCTAACACATTTGCAAAATCGTAATCTAGAACATAAACACACAACTGAGCCACAGACAAAGGAAAATTATATAAATATACTGTGTTGTACACTGTACTGTTGTAACAGAAAAAATGAGTGTAAAAAGAAATCCTTACCCTTTATTCCTTCCCACATCTCAATTTTTAAAAAGTTTTTATGGGAGTGAGCGTTGTAAACTTGGAACGTAGGTCGAGACGTTGTAACCCGAGGACTCCCTGTAGTTGTATGGACAACAATCTCATCCACTGTTGCTTATGACTCCTTCAGAGTTCTCATAGGTCTCATGGTGGCCTCCATGACTAATCATCTTCTTGCCAATTGCTCAGTTTCTGTGCACGGCTTGCTCTAGGTAGAAGTACAGCAGTGCCATACTCTTTCCATTTCTTAAAGATTTATTATTTTGGACTCCAAGGGATATTCAGTGACTTAGATATTTTCTTGTCTCCATCCCCAAATTCTACTTTTCCATTACCTTTTCACAGAGGTGCTTGGAGTGTTTTTTTTTTTGTTGCGTATGTTAGGCCAGCATACTGACTCGCCCCAAGTGGAACTTTCCAGAAAAGGTGCATTTTGTACTACAATTAATTGAAATCCTAGAGAGGAGATCCTCATTGAAGTAATTCTGCGACATCTAAAACTGACTGGCTGCACCAGCCATGCTTTAAGTGTGTCACATTAAAGGGTGTGAATGCTTATGTGATCAGTTATGTTGTGTATCCATCCATCCATTTTCTAACCCGCTGAATCCGAATACAGGGTCACGGGCGTCTGCTGGAGCCAATCCCAGCCAACACAGGGCACAAGGCAGGAACCAATCCTGGGCAGGGTGCCAACCCACTACAGTATGTTGTGTATTATATTTGTAATTCATGTATACCACTTTGCAAAGATCTACTTTCACTTTGACTTTAAAGAACCTTTACTGTTGATAAGTATCGAAAAGCCAAATTAAATCCACTGTGATTCAATGTTGTACAACAAGAAAGTGTGAAAACTTCCATCCATCCATCCATTATCCAACCCACTATATCCTAACTACAGGGTCACGGGGGTCTGCTGGAGCCAATCCCAGCCAACACAGGGCACAAGGCAGGAAACAAACCCCAGGCAGGGTGCCAACCCACCGCAGGGCGCACACACCCACACACACACACACACCAAGCACACACTAGGGACAAATTAGAATCGTCAATCCACCTAACCTGCATGTCTTTGGACTGTGGGAGGAAACCGGAGCACCCGGAGGAAACCCACGCAGACACGGGGAGAACATGCAAACTCCACGCAGGGAGAACCTGGGAAGCGAACCCAGGTCTCCTAACTGTGAGCCAGCAGTGCCACCCATGTGAAAATTTCCAAGGGGTAAATATTTTTAAATAGCAGTGTATATTAATGATTACAAACAGCCTTCTTGAAAGTTGGCTGTCAATAACATAGCGCAGCCTCTTTTAAAAGGGAAAAATATATCAGAATTCAACATTTCAGTAGATGGCAATGTCAACTACACAAGAGTCCATTCTTGCACATTAGCGGAGTGCCTCCATCTTTGCATTGTTTTGTAGCAGAAGGCCTACTGACCTGTAGCCCACCCTGTGTGTCAAGCTGTCTCTTCCACATCATGAAGAGCTGTATTTCACCTTGGCGTTGTTTCTGAAGATGTATTTCCTCCCGGAGATGTGCTTGTTTAGTTAACTTAGTCTGTGGCCTTCTGATAAGCGACTGTGCTATACAACATTGACTGGCAGCTAAATAATTCCAGCAGCACACAGTGAACACTCTCAGTGGTCATGTAAGCAATAAATGCCATCATGTTTGATTCAAATGATCCTGCTCCAAATAATAGGCAAGATTTTTTTCTGGAAGATGCAGTCTTTTTTTTAAAAAATAAATATGTTTTTCTGTGCAGCAGAGCAGACTCTGAATGCGTACAGCAAGTGCTGTTTGCTCGTTTGTCTTAAGAGAAATAAGGTATTTATATTCATTTGCCATGTCCATTAGCTTAGTAATGATTATCCATCCAGTTATTATCAAACCCTCTGAACACAGCTCAGATGACAGAGTCAGACAGCTGCAGGGCCCATTCATGCACACATCCAATGAACCTAACTGCATGTTTTTGGGAAGTGAAGCGGAGAACTGGAATGCCCAAGTGAAATCCACACAGACAACTGGAGAACATGCAGACTCTACCATGACAAGGGCTGTCCAGATCTTGAAGCAACAGTGCCGATCGTTGCATTAATGAATGGCTACTACTAAATGAGATTTATCTGATGAGACTCAACTTGGCATACAAGTGCAAGATGGGTTTATTGTCATCCTGGGTTTCAACAGTGCAATACTTCTTAAAACCTGACCAGGAACGTCAATGGTTTTAATGCTTTCCTTTCTATTCCCTTGAATACTGTAAAAATAAATAAGAAAATACAGCCATTTTCTGCAGTTAAGTACCAAATTATATATATGAATATTTGACTCAGCAATTTTACCATCATAAGTAATTCTTAAAGTTGTGGCTGGGTGCTGGAACAATCAAAAGACTGCCAGAAGAAAATCTGGGGCGTCAACTAGTTCAAAGCAAAATAAAAAAATGAAGTGCCCATCTTGGTGTCATTGCCTTTGTCTTTGAGTGGAAATTTATAACAGAAACACTTGGCTTCTTCGACATAGGGTCACTGTGATTGGGAGGTCCATCCGGCAGTTTACCGTTAGAAAAATTACGCCTCCTTCTTGTACTGGAAGGGGTGGAGTGAAGTGCCCTCACCGGGTGGCTTCTTGGTGGCTGCGGGGAGAGAAGGAGAAGACAATGTTAGCAGTAGCACCCCCCTCTCACTCCAGCGGGTTATTGCATACATCGACTGAGCCTGTAAGGAGATCCTCCGACACGTATGCATGATACAGTTTGAAATTTTATGTGAAGTTCCCCTTGGCAGTTAAACATAACACCCTCTTCTTATTTGAAAGAGAAAACTGATATTGTCAATTGCACTTAATCATGATTTGTGCTTTTGTTTTATTCTCTCTGTATTTGTCTTTACCGTTTTATCACTATCTTATATATAAACGTCTATGTGCGGACGTGTGTGTGTGTGTGTTTGTCCATCCCAAAAGTGAGAGATGGAGTCGGGGTAAGTGCTCCACCTTTGAGGATACACAAGTGAGGCCAGCACTTTGGCAAAACGAAACCTCAGAAGAAAGAATCACTCACTTAGTGGCTAATACAGAAGCAAGGTAAGCACATCAGCAAATAGTATCCCTTTTACTTTTCCTCCCGCTTCTAATACACAAGCGAGGCGAGCACATCAGCAAAACGAAACCTCCCAAGAAATACAGTCACTTAGCCATTAATGCACAAACGATGTGAACACGTTGGCAAAATGAAACCTCCTAGGAGCGAGATGCCCAGAGTAGTTCCTTTCAATTACCCGACATCTCTACATTTAAATTTTTTTTCTGACGATTTCAATAGTTTCTAGGACCACGTGCTCTTTACAGAATGAGCTTACACAGCTAGTGGAATATGATTATATTACTGGGAAACATGTTGGAGCAGTGGTGAGCGCCTGTACCTCTTAGCTCCCAAATCCTTATTTCAGATACTCCTTGGGCTTCGTTCATGTGGGGTATTAGATGTTCTCCCTTTGTCCACATACATGAATGCATGAACGTCTGGCCAGGCGTGGTGTGTGAGTGAGCCTATGGTTACAGACCAATGGCACACCCTTGTGCTCAATTCTGTGGGATAGACAATAGCTGACCATGACCCTAAACTTGATAAGTGAAAAAAAAAGGGTAATGTTACAGGGAGATGTTGAAACCCATCATGATGTGTTGCAAAGAGTTCTGGTGTCAAATCAAGGGATGGTTATGGTGTCTCTGAAGTTTTCACTTTCTCATCATCTTCACTGCTTTCCTCTCACATCCCATGGACATTCATGTTAGGTGAATTGACCCTCTATGGGTGTGCGGTGAACTATTCAGGTTTTGCATATGGGGTTGCCAGATAGGTCCAGGCAGCCACTGACACAGCAAGACCAGAAAGTAGGTGGATGTCTTGATTAATAAAAGTATTAGGAGCTTCACACAAGAAACTGTCCGTGGACTGACTGTCAGATTTGACATAATTAGGAGTTCATTAAATGTGTTTCTATGGGTTTTTTTCTGGAGGCTCCCTTTTCATGCCAAAATATAAACACATGCTGTCAGTGAATTTTACAGTATAACTTTTGTATTGCTTGATAAAGCTTGCAGTTTGAAATTATGCTGTACTTCTTGAAATGTGCATTGTGCTTGAAGTCTTTGCACTTCTGAGTTTGATGACCAGAAAATTACAATTCATCTGTCTTCTTACTATCGGTTTCATCTTGATTGTGATAAAGCATCTCCTAGCTTTTTCTGCTGACAGAAAATAATGTCATTTTTATGTACATTCTTCCCTTTACTAACATACTCGTCTCTGTGTTTTTTTAGGTAAATACGTCTATCAGCCCATGACCCCTGTTGGACAGCTGCCAAGCACTTGCGTTCCAGCCAAACCTGTAGATTTCACCGATACCATTGATCTCTCATCCTCACTAATGGAGCGTTTTTTAAAAATGGCTTCCTTCTTTAAAGCACCAGTCTACCCAGAGTCACCCAAGTACTGCCTCATCTCAGACCTCTTTATTGATGACTATCAAGTGAAACGAATTAATGGGAAGATGTGTTACGTGCAGAGGCCACCATCCTTGCCTTCAATTTCTCCACAGTCCCAGGCTTCGGGCGTCCGACCACCAGCCACTGATACACCAACTTCTTCTGTGGAAGTGTCCAGCAAAAGAAGCAGCGAACAAGTGACTGTGCCCAAAATGGACCACTGTTCCTCCCCCTCCAGCTCTGAGGATTCAGGCATCAATGCCTTGGGTTTGCATTACCTGGAATCTTGTGAGGACGATTCTGAGGATGAAGATGACCTGAGTTCTGATGAAGACTCAAGTCCAGGAAGTATATGGGACCAGGAAGACTGTTCAGTCCTTTCACCTTCGAAATCAACTGTGGAAATCATTGAAAAGATTGAAACAACTGTGTGATTGACGACAAGCAGAATGGCTCATTAAAGTGCTGAGTTTTTTTTAGCAAAATGTGGCACATGTGACAGGCAGTCACTGTGCTGCCAGGGTCGGCCTTTGTGCTGTGACAGTATTTTTTTTTAGCTTTCCAGTTTAGATGTTCCAGACTGGGGACACATTAACCTGGGCATTTTTTGCTGATATTTGCAATTCATTATTTCACGCATGGTATGTTCTCACTGCATGTCGTTTCCTATATCACTCTACCATTATATCAAACCAAATGTTATGTCTTATTGTAACTACTATGATAAAGTCATTAACACACTGTGTCACGCTTATTGTTAACATTTGTTGGGAGTGTCTGGGGTGAAGCGACTATCAATCCTTGCCCTTTGTGGTACAGTGTGGACGAGAAGGCATTTTCACAGCTTCTCACTTTGGCTGCCACAAGAATGGAAAATCTGGCTGGGGAACAGAATAAAGGATTTAAGGAAATTATATTATGAAAACATAATAAAGAAAATTCCATTGGAAAAGGAGCAAACACCCAGGAGGACACGGTGAAAATTTAATGGTGCTTTTTGCCAGTGAAGAATTGAAATAGTAATTGTCATGTTTTTTGAATTTTAGCCAAGCACAGGTTCAGTGAAAGATGTTTATAAAAATGTTAGTATGCCATTGTCATAATCAATCCTTCGTTTAGATTTCACATTGATGTATTAGAACTAAACTGTGCAAAAATGTATTGCCTTCTTTTGTAACAGAGAGACCACCAAATCATGACTTCCATGTCTTACATATTATCAAGTATTTTATATGGGATGTTTCCCCACCATATCCTCCCATTCCTGGTAGGTTTTGCATTTTTCCACCACTGAAGTTTAAACAAAGCAAATTTAATGTTATGACTCAATGGTTTGGTCTAGATAACGAACATTTTATTGTTTGTGATCAGAATGGCTCGTCTTCTCGTAGGTGCCAGTGAACCTGTAATGGAAAAAAGTGTCTTTAGATAATGGAATGGATGGCTGTGCTTTTACACATCTGAACATTCACTGATGGGCCTAGAAATGCTCAGGATCACCCATGTGTCTTTAAAACAGCCTAATCTAACACAACATGGCACAGGGCCCAAATCAGCCTTGTTCTGGACACCAGTAGCATCTAATACTTTTATAGATCATTATTGTCACTTGTAGAAATGTTACTTTTAATTGTATATTAATCAATACTTGGTGTACATTCAAATAAATCCTTTCATTTATCCATTTTCCAACCTGGTTAATCCAAGTCTGGGCCACAGAGGGTACAGCCGCGAGCAGGAGCAAATTCTGGATGGACACCAGAAGCATCTGATAAGTGTGATTTGTAAGTGTCTAATAATCTAGGATTACATTACACCTACAACTCCAGTCTGTTGATGTTATTAAGACAGACTTGTGATATATTGTCCAGTACCTAATGGGTATCACAACTGTAATTTTTCCTTCTTGTATTTGGTAAACGGATGGACTTGTGTAGGGTTGAATGTTTTTGGGCACTGAAACGTTAATGGATTTAGCAGCAGACCAAATGCTTCAATTTAATTTTGGCATTTTACCCAGCATGTGAAGGATCTGTTGCTGATGAAACCTTAAGCCAAGTGTAGAAATAAATTAATTGAAAATTTGAAAGCTAAATTAAAAAAACTATATTTTTTGTAGAATGTGCCCACAGCTTTCCCACTAGAGGTGAGTTCAGTGTGAGGATTTGATATTGTGTTACACATTTCTGCTGCAGCTCCAGATCAGTCAGGGGTTTGGGAGGATGCTTATCCCGGCTAGCATAGGGCACTGCGCTGAAACAAAACCCTTTACAGGGTGCCAGTTCATCACAGTGTGCAGCTCCAGATGTTGTCTCCTAGCTCTTAAAGCAAGTCTACCTCTGCATTTCTCTGTTTGTGGCTGCTTTTCACTCGTTTATTTATTTATTTTGTATTTTCTAAAGGGTGACTTAGACTGCTTACGGGCACAGATTAGGTATGCAGGACGTACAGTATGTCTTATTTGACAAGGCCCACTCTTGTATCCTCCAGCCTACCAAGGGCCATGCTGCAGTAACTGGGTTAAAAACAATTATGTCTTCCAAATGTACAATGAAGTGTGTGCTGTCATATAAGGGGACGAGCCACCAGCAGACCTCTGCTGTGTAACATGAAATAGTAGTAATGTAACTTGATGGGCCAGAATGAAGAGTCTTTTCCTCAGCATCCATTGAAGCAGATTTGATGGAAAAAATGATATACATTACTGTTTCTTCCGTTTCAGCAGCTTGACTTTATACTCACAAATTTCAACATCACAGAGGAATGAATTTTGTTTGGGAGAAAATGAAATTGAAACGATGATCGTCTGAAATGGGATGCCACGATGATCCTAAATCAAGGATCTGCAGCTTGAAGCGGAGTCTTAGCAGCTCCCTGTCTAACAGATGCAGAGTAGAAGCCTGGAGAATCAAATCAGGCAAGCATGCCAAGCAGCTGTAGCTCATGGCTAAAAGAAAAAAGAAAACAATTTCCAGGGAGCACATAATCATGATAATTTTAACTCGTTTCTGTCTTTCCCAACCACAAAAATATGGTGTTGTGTTAATTAGTCTCCTAACACAGCTGGTGCTATTTACATTTTCTGCCATCACACAGAATGGGGTCACCAGCTGCATGCGGGCAAACACAAACAGAGAAATGTGTACTGTGAAGTCCAAACACAGAAAAGAGGCAGGAGCTCCTCCTTAGCTAGCTCAAAGTCAAAAAGGGCCTTCACAAAAGGGCAGAATTCAGTTCATTCAGACAAAAAGCGTATCAAAGACCCCTCAGTGTTTCGCAGTTTCATTCTTGTGTTCATGAACAAATCTTCAACAAGAGACAACGCTTTAGGCATCACCAATGGTAAGATCTTGTTTACTAATGATGGATTTGATGGTTGATTTTGAACTTACAATAAATAAGCAATACACTGATTGGCAGGGTGTGCTCTCCTTTTATTTCCCATTTCTCTTATCACATCACTTCCATATTACAGAATCGTAATGTAGAAGAGAGCGGTTACAGGTTGGAAGAGAGGCTGGGGGTCAGAGTTCAAAACAGTGCCTGACAACTAATAGCCAAAATCATCAGTATTTATCTCATGAAGATCAACAACACTGGAGATATTTTTTCCGGGCTGCCACTTGACTCAATGTCAGGAATTGTATTCTCTCGTCCATTTTAAACTCTCTTTTTATTATTCTTTCTTTGATTTTTTCTTGTGTCTTTGTTGATGGCTTTATAAGGATTTTCAAGATTTGGATGAATACCTTAAAACAGGACTAATCAAATAGTTCTGAGTAGAGGTCATATTATGAAAATGATACCATTTAAAAGTTAGCAAAAATTTAACTTATTCTTTCAGTATTTCTAGTTACTTTTGTAATGGCAGAGGAGTTAAAATCATTACAAACTGTTCATTTTCTCACATTCATTTCACAAAGAAGAAACATGGAAACAATTCACCTTGTCTTTTATATCACATATCTGTAAACTGCACATCTCCAAGTGAATATTACAGTGCAAACACACGTCAGATGATCTCCTCACAAACGTGATCGAGGTATGTGATAACCTGCCAGGGAGAGAGGAGGCGCTGTTGCTAACATTCTCTTCTCCTTTTTCCCACGCAACACTGAGAAACCGTCCAGTGAGAGCGCTTAGCCCTGCCCTTTCCTTTTCACATGATATAAGAAGCTTGGCTGTCCAAAAGGAGGAATCATTTGCGGACAAAGCTCCAGTGACTGACCCTGATTTCCACTGCAAAGAGCCGAAATGCTTTTGTTGTTTATTTTATCCAAACAGGCTGCATATTGAAGTTCTATTATTAAACAGGCCAACCTGGTTGGTCTATTTATCCACGTTGTGACGTGTGAGTCCCTGTCTTGCACCCCAAACATGAGGCTGAGTCTTAGTACTTTAGCAAAACCAGCTTTATTCAGCTTGAAACTTGAACAGCATGGTTATTTATTGTAGTGGGATCTACCATTCTCCTATACACAGACACAGCAATCAGGCAGGGTCATGGCCAGGTTAGTGCCTAAGTAATACTGTTCCCTGCATTTAGAATGTTCCTTGCATCACCCATTGACGCTTATAGTGTGACCGCGGTTGGCTGTGATTTGCTTTTGTAGTGAGTTGCTGCAGCGCTGGGAGACTGCGGTTGCTCTGGCAATGGATAAGCTGCTTCGGCGTGTCATCCCATTCGGGGGGAGTCCCAAAAGAGTTTAGAAACCTTACAACGTGTCATTCCTGAACCCAGCTACAGTGCATTGTAAGGTATAAAAATGTATGTATGTACATTTATGTATGTCATGCTGTCAAGACACCAGTCATGTCCTTTTTTAAATGGCATACATTTCACTCTTTGACCTCACAGAACATGTTTTGTTTACATCTGCTGCATTTGTCACATAATGAGAAAAATTACATATTGTCAAGTTAATCAAACGCATACACACAGGCAGCGATACATCGATGTTCGATTAGTAGTCTTAATGGTATTCATATGCAAGAATGCTGACTAGCTTGTATATGATGAGCAGAACATGCTGCCTGCATTTCAACAAGTGGTACCAGCCTCCTCAAATGAGATCATTATCTCCCGAACAGCCTCTGAAGTTTCTGACAGCGACCATAAAAGCCTGGTGGCAAGTTCGATTGGGCTGCTCTGAAAGTTAATATTACTTCATTACTGCAAAGCTCTCATTCCACAGTAAGCACACAGCTGTACTGCAGCTGGAATAAACATGTATCTGACTGTTCTTCTCTTGAAGACATTGGGTCTCATGCATGAAGTGTTTGTAAATTAACAAACACATTTGCGCGTAAAATGCGATTTCTCTAAAATCTTGCACCGTGTTCACAAATCATGAGTAAAATCTCGATTTTTTTCTCAATACCCTTCGTGGGTTCATAACTACCAATCGATCGTAAATTGTCAGGTGCATGCATGTTGTCAGTTCATTACCATAATCCACACCCATCAATGCTCCAAATCTTATCATACAAGGATGTGCTGCCACACGTGCCCAGGATCTTCCAAAATGTGAAAAGTGAAAAAAAAAGAAAGGGGAAAAATAACTTCAAAGAACAGGCGAATGAGGTAGGTTTAACAGAAGTCAACAAAAGTATGCTCGAAAACAGCCTGACCTGTAGCATATGCATTATTATACGCCCATTCCTGTGGCGTCTGTGGGTTGTTTAGAGGTGTCATACGCCATGTCTTCAAGGGGTGATCCCAGTCTTTAATGGATATAAACAGTTAGCATATTTATGCATCCATCCATCCATTATCCAACCCGCTATATCCTAACTACAGGGTCACGGGGGTCTGCTGGAGCCAATCCCAGCCAACACAGTGAGCAAGGCAGGAAACAAACCCCGGACAGGGCGCCAGCCCACCACAGTAGCTTATTTATATGTTTCAAATAATTACAATTTAATCTATAAGAGAAACTTTTACTCTTACAAAGAAACAAGCAGTCTTGCATAGCTCCTTGTTCCAAACATGTGCTAATGGAACTGTGTTGTAGAATGAAACTGTCGTTTGTACCATTGAGACATCGGGCAATGATGTTGTGCAGCACAAACTTTGCATCACATATAAGCTGCACATTGGTAGAATTGAAGTGTTTTCTGTATACAGTATATTAGCAAACGCATCATTGGATGGAATTTTGATGTGCACATGTGTGCAGTCTATTGTACCCAGGGTAGGTTGGCCAGCCTGTGAAACCCTTGACTAACTTCTATTTGCCTTTCCCCAACATATAAGAACTGGATATATAACAGAGTGTTAATATGCCATTAAGTACTTCAGGTAGTATGTGCCTCATAAATGGCTGAGAACTCCCAGACTTGTCTACAATTTCCCTCTGAAATTTCCCATTAGCCAAAAAGCCAAGTGTGGACAGGACTTACAGATGTGCAGGTATGGTAATGCTTCTTGTTGTTTCTCTTTTCAGAATAGGATCCATAATAGTGCATACCTGCACCTGAATGGGTCTGAGTAGTCTAAAATGACTAATCAACCATTCATTTCTCTGCAAACACATCTGCGCTGTCTCCTCAGTTATCCCTGGGCCAAATCATGCAATGCAGTAGTGCGAGATCAGCCATTGTTATGTTTAATTAAATCAGGTTCAAATCGATTCCCTTTTATAGGAAAATACACTCAATAAGGTATAGACCTGTGTGAGATGTTTACTGAGAAACAAAACAAGATACGTGTTGTTGAATAATCATCAGACTAGTAGCTAATTTGACAGAGATTTTGTTGAAGGATGTAATTTACAATTCGCATATTTATACAGTATTTATTTTATTTATTTAAAATGTGTTTTGTGCAAATGGCATTCATACATCATGCTTTTTATTATTTACACACACTTGAGCACTGTAAGATCCGTTCATTTTTACAAACAGACAGTCCTTACTAAAACATTGATTAATATCGGATTTTTCCTCTATGAATGCTTTACAAACAAATTTGATCTGCTCATGTTTCATGACTGACTGATAGCACTGATACGGCAGGACAAATAAGAATAACCAACACATCCTAGATAACCGATAAGTGCCTACAAAAATCAAAATTCTAAATTATTTTTCATTTTTAATTAGTTGGCCAGATCCAATCAAAGGGTCAATAAAATTCTACTTGATGACCAAATCAGGGCTGCTAACTAAATAGCCCTGCCTTAAATGAAGGTCAAGTTGTACATGACCGGGATCTAAATAGCTGCAAAGAAACAGATTCATGGGAACTCTGCACTTGAGGAAGTATAATAGCTACATGATAGCGTGAGTAGGGTTACCAGGATAATTTGCTTGTTTTGAATATTGCATATAAAATTGATGTGAGCATAAATACCTTTCTAGAGATCCTTTTCAGGTTCTGCTTCTTGAAGTTTAACTCCTAACATCTTGTATGTATCCTTTATATGCTTGTTACCTTTCTTGTGAGGTATTTTGGTTCATTCAGACTGAAGCACACAGAAAACAATGAACATGCTGCTCACTTTCATGGAGAGCGAATGGACGTCCTTTACCTTGACTTGCACAGAGTGAACAAAACAGGAAGCAACAGCCCTCAGATAAAGAGACATTAGCTCCAGATAGGAGGGCTTATTTTCTGTTCAGCATGCTAGATGAAGAAGTTAAAATAGGAATAAAGGTATGAGGTCACTGTGGAATGCTGTCTATACTCAGTAAATAAAAGTGCTTCCATTGTCTAATGTTTTCACAATTCAACAATGAATGAAAATGTTCAATTAAAGAATGACTGCATTATTTTTCAGGTGAAATGTATTTTTCCAAAACATGGAACACATTAGTTGAGCACAGGAAATTGTATTCTTTAGTTAAGCATATTTTATAAATAAAAAAAATAAATAAATCTGACAAGAACAGACTGATCAACCCATCAAGCTCGTCCATCCTATTCACATGCATCAAAAGTTCTTAAACTATGGGTTGCGCACACATAGAAGGGTTGGGATCATGCACTGATACAATGCGTTGCTGCACCCACTAGATGATGAACCACCTCAGGATCCTAAATTAGGGCCCAAGCACAGCTGGCCAATGGGTGACACCTCAGCACCACACTACTTCCAATGGAATGGAGTGTGAGGAGTGCCAATCCTGACAGCAACCCCCGAGTGTTTTGCAGAGTTGTGGTTAACAATTGTAATGAATGGGAAATTGTCATGTATGGTTTCAATATTGCCACAGGTAACACCATTGCAACACTCAATCTCTCCTACTCCCAATGGCACCAATTCTTCCCCTAGGAGGTCTTGAAATAGTGAAAAACAGTAAAATAACAGTTTTTAAGAACCATTGGCCTAAGCTGTCTAAAATAACATCAAATTGAGACCGTTATCTCCCTAAAGTATAACTCTCTATTGTGTACTTAGTAATTTATTCCATGTGTCTATGGTTCTTTGCATGAAGAAAAACCTTCATGTGTTATCATACTGTAACATGTTTCCCAATGTCTCCCTGTGTTCTTGTTGAAGAAAGTATTTTAAAGTACAAACCAGTGTGGTTCGTCATGCCAATCCCAAGCCTGGATACGTCAGGAAGGACATCCATTGAAAAATTTTGACAGATATGCGTACAACAATACAGATTTCCATAACGGATTAGTCAACGCCCGGGTTAACAACAGCTACTGGGGTTGCTGGGGGAATTTGGACTACTGTTGGCCGAAGAAGAAGAAGAGGGGGATGGATATGGTGAGAGAGGATATGCAGGTGATGGGAGTGACACAGAACAAGATGCAGAGGACAGGAAAATATGGAAACAGATCATCAGCTGTGGTGACTCCTAACGCGACCTGCCAAAAGACAGAGGAGAAGAAAAAGAATCCTGGATACATTGTACTAATTCTATTCATGATTTTAAATACGTCAGTCATCTCCACTGTTAATTTCAGTTCTCCAGTTCAGCTCCTTCAGTCTCTCCTTATAGCTCATACCTGTTAGTCTTGGAGTCAGCCTGGTTATTCTTCTCTGGACTTTCTCAAGCGCTGTTATGTCTTTTTTGTAATAAGGAGAACAAAACTCTACACAGTACTCCTGAAGAGGTCTCACTAGTAGGATAAATCACTTAAACATATTCTCCCTTGAGTTGTATTCCACACAATGTGCTAGATAACCTAACATCCTATTAAAATGGTGCTTATGGGAGCACCAGTCCCAAAATTGGAAAAAAGCTTAAAATTTGCCAGGTATCTACACATTCTAGACAATACAGACATATCGTAAAAAAATATTTTTCTGCATTTACAGCAAGATTTTTTTTTACTAGATTTAGACAAATAAGCAGTCATTTTTTTACCAGCAATATTTGAAAAAAAAGAATGTTGTGCTAAACAGCTTTAAACATGTGTGTTTAGATCCATGAATCTTTCTTCACCAACAGATGCCCCACAGCTGCTGGACCCCACGACCTTGCCCAACACCCAGTCCATACAAGCATTGAACAGAGTAGGAGTAAGAACACACCCCTGACAAACCCCAGAATCAACTGGGAAAAGCGCAGAGGTCCTGCCTCCACTCTGCACAGCACTCACAGTGCCAGTGTACAGGCCAGCCATGATATCCAGCAACCTCAAGGGGATCCTGCGAACCCTCAGGATGTTCCACAGGGCAGCTCAATCAACTGAGTTGAAAGTTTTGCGAAAATCGACAAAGGCTGCAAAGAAACTAGGCCGATATTCGCGTTTGCGCTCTATGAGAACCCTCAGTGCCAGGATGCGGTCGATGGTAGACTTCTAGGTGTAAACCCAGACTGTTCCACTCGCTGGTAGGTTAGCAAGTGATTACAGATCCTATTGAGGATGACCCTAGCAAGGACCTTACCCGGCACCGAGAGCAGTGTTATCCCCCTGTAGTTGCTGCTATCCAGGTGATCACCCTTCCCTTTCCAGATAGGGATGACAAGTCCCACTTTCCAGTCAGTTGGGATGATGCCAGTCTTTCAAATGGAAGCAAAGATTACATGCAATGCCAGGAGGACAGCCTTACCACCAGTCTGGAGAAGTTCACCCTGGATTCCACAGATCCCTGCAGCCTTAATCGCCTCATAACCCCCATCCGCTGGTTCACCACCTGTGCAATCACTGTGCAGTGAGATTGGGTGGTTCTGATCGGGGTGCTCGAGAGACTGAGTGAGGAGTCTGAGTGTCTGGGCTTGAGAGTGTCCTGGATAAAAACCAAGATCCATGCCTTTAATGACCTCTTGGGCACAGACATCAGCAGTGTGTCTGTTTACGGAGAGAGTGTTGACCTTGTTGAGAGGTTTACTTACCTTGGCAGTGACATTCATGTCTCTGGTGACTCTTCCTGTGAAGTCAGTAGATGGATTGAGAGAGCATGGCGGGTCATGAGGTCGCTGGAAAGGGGTGTGTGGCGCTCCCAACATCTATGCAAAAGGACGAAGGTCCAAGTCTTTAGAGTCCTGGGGCCTCATGTATAACGCCGTGCGTAGAACTCACACTATAACATGGCGTAAGCACAAAAGCCGAAATGTGCTTACGCACAGAAAAATCCAGATGCAGGAATCTGTGCGTACTCCAACTTCCACGTTCTTCCACTACATAAATCCCGATCAGCGTGAAAACTAACGCTTGTGCACGCGCATTTTGTAACGCCCCAAATCCTCCCAGAATTACGCCTATTTGAATATGCAAATCAATATAAATCGCCCTTAAGCGCAGCCTTCTGTGAAAAGACAATGGGAAAAGCACGGGGGGAAACATAAGAATTTCAGCAAATACCAAGTGGAGGCAAAGGAAAAACATACTATTTGTTCAAATAAACCGTGGTATAATCAACAAAAGGAAGTTGATCGAGTGGCATAGCGTGTTGGAGAAACATGAAAGCTCACATCCACAAAATCACAGTGCCGGAAATAAAAAAGAAGTCACATATCAAAGTCGCCGTGGAAAGCCGAGTTGTAAGCCCAATGTCTGAGTGTCATATGAAAGCTTATTAGGGTACAGAGAAAAAAGCCACACGGTGGGGAAAAAGCACGAAATGTCCACTTCAATCTCGACATTTCCACTTTAATCACTTAGTTTATTTTGTCATTAAAGTAGAACATCATAAAATTCATCTTAAAATTGTTTAATTAACCAGTTTCTAAAATCACATCGTAATTAAAGTAGCACGTTAAATGCTTTGTTTTGTATTTGATCTTCTATGTGCTCTATGTGTGTGAATCACTACTTGCTTTTAAACCGGCTCTCTTCCTCCAACTGGACACAGAATCCATTACATTCGTGATATTACAGCTCTCTGAATAACTAAAATACTGAGATGTATACGTGATGTCATTTTCATGATGATAGGAGTTAAAGCACGTTATTAAACATGTGTTTCACTTGATGAAATAATTTATTGCAGCAGTACTCAGGGGCGGCTCTAAGCTTGTGGTGGCACTGGGCAGAGGAAGAATCGGTGGCTCCTTAGCCCGCCAATGTCAGTGTATCTTATACGGTGGATGGCCACGTATGTTGCAGACACTAGCCGCCTCGTGCTCATGACACAAGCATTTAACTTTTGCCGAAATTTGTCGCTGCGTTTTTAGCTGTGTTGTTATTTTCTCTTTCTGTTTTATATTCAATATATATTGGCGTAGCCATCCTGCAGTCCTTGCTTTTCTTTCCCCAAGTAACCGATCGCCATACAATCAGCTCTGTAATAGACGTTAAGCCATCTGTAAGCTTAGCGCCGATTCTTCAAAACGTTTAAAGAACATTGAAATATCTTTGTAGTACATGTTTAATTATTCTATCCTTAAAGACACTCCCAGTGAAGAATATAGATTATTTAAATGAAGTTAAAGTTTTATCTGTATAATTTAACAAACATATTTTGCTGCATTTCACCTTAAAAATGATATCGTCATCATATGTAAATACGCGCTTTATAAAGTGGCTCAGGTTGTGCGATATTATAACTATAGTGCAAGTTTACAGTGGGGTGATTGTACTTATAAGTACAAACAGTTCTACAAGGAGCACTTGATTGGCTGCATTTAAAGTTCTTGGGATTAAACTGTTTTGAACCGCGATGTCCGTACAGGAAGGGCTTTGAAACGTTTTGCCTTGGCTGAGACAGCGTGTCCTTAAAGCTGTATACCGATAATTCTCTTTCCAATCAGCTGCTGCTGTGATTCACACTCAGATACAATGATATAAATACTCCGAGTGGTGCAGTGAGAGAAATATGGAAAAGATGATCCGCTGTGGCAACTCCTAACGGGAGGAGCTAGAAGAAGAAGAAGAAGAAGAAGAAGTAGAAGTGAGAGTAGCAACGCTAAAGCAGTTATGGCATTTGGAATACTATGGCTGTTCCCTGGACCATTATATTGTTACGAGTTAATTACAATCAGATGCATTACACTAATAAACAATATGCGGTTAGTTTCTGTGTATTTATAAAGCCGCGTCATGAAAATAATGAGCAATCACACAAGAACAGTAGCACTGCTTTGATGCTGGGCGCCGCCAGTTTGCAAAACCAAGCGGAGAACTTGCGTACGACAAGGCATGAGGTACCGTGGAAAAGTGCATGGCTTTACGCCAAGTGTAGGTTTTATACATCGAGATTTGAACGTGGAAAAGTTCTTACGCAACATTTCTGTGCGTACGCACCGTTTATACATGAGGCCACTGGTGCTTCCTGTCTTAATATATGTTTGTGAGACATGGACGCTATCCAGTGACCTGAGGCGAAGAGTTGACTCCTTTGGTACTGTGTCTCTCCAGAAAATCCTTGGGTACCGTTGCTTTGACTGTGTGTCGAATGAGCGGTTGCTCATAGAGTCCCGAATGAGGTACATTACCTGCATTGTGAGGGAGCATCAGTTACGGCACTATGGCCATGTGGCACGTTTCCCTGAGGGTGATCTGGTTCATAAGATCCTCATTGTTTGGGACACAAGTGGCTGGACCCGGCCAAGGGGTCACCCGTGTAACACCTGGCTGTGGCAGATAGAGGGTCATTTCCGGAGGGTAGGACTGGACTGCGTGTCTGCCTGCAGGGTAGCCAACCGGGATCTCGAGCTGTTTCGACGTGTAGTGGGTGCGATAAGGCACTGTACCAGTGCATGCTCCCCAACTTGACTTGACTTGTAGCCATGGTATCCGGACAGGTTATATAAAAACTGAAAAAATTTCGCTATCTCTTGCCCTACGTGTACTTTTAGTGCCTTTCCTCTGTATTGTTATGTGTAAACATCTCTTTAGCGGTGCTTCTTTTCTCAAACACGTACCCATAAACCCTGCTTCTCTGGCTCATTTTTTCAGATCACCTTTCTTGCCTCCTACTGTTTGTCTTTTACTCCTCCTTGTGCATCTCACACTCGCATTTCCTCCTTTGATCATGTCACCAAGATCAAATGGACCAATCACAACAATGCCAAGCTGACCAATCAGATTGCTCTGAGGGACTGGGACACAGATCTTTGTGCTTTATTGTATGGTAGATTTACATGAAACCTACACCCGTGATGGTCTCTGAGAACAGACATCAGGAACATATCCTTACCTCAGAATAATTGTATCATGAGCATAATTTTTAAATGTAGAAGGCATGTTTTCTGAAATCAAAAACTTTGCTCCTTCAACATGGACATATTACTTTAGGTTTTAAGGCTTTCATTTTCACATTTGCATCGGCATCTTGTAGAACCCACTTTAAACAGCAAGAACAATTACAATATTTTAAAAAATGTATTTAAAAATGCGCTACTTAAGAACATACACTCACCTAAAGGATTATTAGGAACAGCATACTAATACAGTGTTTGACCCCCTTTCGCCTTCAGAACTGCCTTAATTCTACGTGGCATTGATTCAACAAGGTGCTAAAAGCATTCTTTAGAAATGTTGGCCCATATTGATAGGATAGCATCTTGCAGTTGATGGAGATTTGTGGGATGCACATTCAGGGCACGAAGCTCCCGTTCCACCACATCCCAAAGATGCTCTATTGGGTTGAGATCTGGTGACTGTGGGGGCCATTTTAGTACACTGAACTCATTGTCATGTTCAAGAAACCAATTTGAAATGATTCGAGCTTTGTGACATGGGGCATTATCCTGCTGGAAGTAGCCATCAGAGGATGGGTAAATGGTGGTCATGAAGG
This sequence comes from Polypterus senegalus, assembly GCF_016835505.1. Taxonomy (NCBI): domain Eukaryota; kingdom Metazoa; phylum Chordata; class Cladistia; order Polypteriformes; family Polypteridae; genus Polypterus; species Polypterus senegalus. The sequence continues at coordinate 73,720,952 of NC_053159.1, read as the reverse complement.
GAGGGACATGGTCAGAAACAATGCTCAGGTAGCCCGTGGCATTTAAACGATGCCCAATTGGCACTAAGGGGCCTAAAGTGTGCCAAGAAAACATCCCCCACACCATTACACCACCACCACCAGCCTGGCATGATGGATCCATGTTCTCATTCTGTTTACGCCAAATTCTGACTCTACCATTTGAATGTCTCAACAGAAATCGAAACTCATCAGACCAGGCAACATTTTTCCAGTCTTCAACTGTCCAAGTTTGGTGAGCTCATGCAAATTGTAGCCTCTTTTTCCTATTTGTAGTGGAGATGAGTGGTGCCTGGTGGGGTCTTCTGCTGTTGTAGCCCATCTGCCTCAAGGTTGTACGTGTTGTGGATTCACAAATGTTTTTCTGCATACCTCAGTTGTAACGAGTGGTTATTTCAGTCAAAGTTGCTCTTCTATCAGCTTGAATCAGTCGGCCCATTCTCCTCTGACCTCTAGCATCAACAAGGCATTTTTGCCCACAGGACTGCCACATACTGGATGTTTTTCCCTTTTCACACCATTCTTTGTAAACCCTAGAAATGTTTGTGCGTGAAAATCCCAGTAACTGAGCAGATTGTGAAATACTCAGACCAGCCCGTCTGGCACCAACAACCATGCCATGCTTAAAATTGCATAAATCGCCTTTCTCTCCCATTCTGACATTCAGTTTGGAGTTCAGGAGATTGTCTTGACCAGGACCACACCCCTAAATGCATTGAAGCAACTGCCATGTGATTGGTTGATTAGATAATTGCATTAATGAGAAATTGAACAGGTGTTCCTAATAATCCTTTAGGTGAGTGTAATTTACCGATAATTGTAAAAAAATAATTTCAACTTGAAAAATTCCAATTGTGACCTTTAAGTGGGATATTCATTTAAATGAACTACATTCAAGTGAGGCGTTCACTGTCCTTAGTAATTGTGACACTTATGACCTGACAAACCTACACTATAAGCCAGCACATCATTGTGAAGATCCACAGCATGATGGATAGCACTGCTGCCTTACAGCTCCAGAAGATTTGGGCTAGAATCTCAGTCATTCTGCCTGAGGTCACTAGGTAGCTCCAGTTTCTTCTCACAAGTGGACTGGTGACCATAAATTGCTCCATTTTGTGTGTGTGTGTGTCAGTACGTGAACTCTGTGATGGACTGAAGTGTTGCTCTATAACTAATGCTGTTGCATCATTCCACAACCTGGAAACAGAAGCAACAAATTTTAAAAATTGATGGATGGCTGAGAGAATGGATTGGAATTAAGGTAGGGGAAAAGTGAACACAAGTATGCCATTTATTATTTGGATGATTAGATATTTTTTCACTTGTTTATTATCTATCCATTCAGTGTTAAATCTGTGTAATCCAGTTTAGTGTGGCGAAAGCCAGAGTTTATCCCTGCAGCACTGGGCACCCTGGAAGATGCCATTGCAACCATTACAAATCAAAGATTCGTCAAATAACATCACATTCATTATTTGGCCGAAAAACAGAATACATAGAGAAAACCTAAAACAGCCAAGCAGAGAACCTGCAACTTCTATGTATGTCGTACCCAAGCTAGGATTCAAACCCGGGGCTCTAGACTGTGAGGCAGAAGTGCTAACTACTATACCTTCATATCAGCCATGAGTGGTTCATCTGACACAATTTTAGGTAAACACACCAAAAGAGCTAATACAATAACACAAAATCATGGCATACCTTTCTCAAACCCACTTGCAAAATTTCAGGGTTGTGGGTGGGTGATTACAGTCTCAGTCTATCTCATCTATAGTATTACAGGACCTTTTATAAAGTGGATTACCAAGGGAAAAATGAACACGAACACAGAAAAAGCAAGAAAACTCCATAAAGTCAATGCAGGGCTCAAACCGACAATAGTGAATTCATGAAGCAGCCATGCTAACCATTGCACCACCATGCTGCAAACTGTAAAATCAGAGTCCAAAAAGGGACTTTCATATGTTACTGGTGAAAGTAAATTAATTAATTGTTTCTATACTTTTTAAAACATATGCTTACTAATATATTACTTTACATTTTTTACGTTTTTATAGAATTCACTATTTGTCATATACAATATGCATAGACCTAAACTACAGCATCCTGGTAAAAAGTGGTCCAGCAGTCAATGCGATAAGGACTGAGGTGTATGCTTTATAAATGAAATACAAGGTTATCCATGGAGTTTCATTTAATTTCTCTTGTATTTCACAGTCCAGCCTTAACAGAGTACACAAGTGGGGTCTTCTGAATATTCTTGGGGATCCTCTTAGTGGTTACTGAACCTGACACTAAGAGAAAAACAATAATTTATCTTGTATTACTGATAATATACTGTATTTCCACAGAAGGGTGACATTTGGTCACATCACGTCTTCCTTCAAATCTCAAGTTGCATGAATGTTGTCTTTAGGCACTTTAAGGTAAATTCCTTCTAAAGACATGACAGAGATATGAATGTGATGCTTTTATATCATCTTCACTTCAGAAGAAAGGGTGACTGCTGCACACTGGTGAGTAAAGATAGACAGTCTCACTCTACCCACGCATCCCACTTTAGAATCTGTAGAATGTAAATCTAGTCCAAAAGCAATATTAGATTCAGGAAAATGAAAAAAATATTTTAGTAAAATCGGAAATCTGAATTATGTGGTACAGAATCATCTGGATCAAAATCATAGGAAGGGGTTCTGCATGCATGGGTTGTGTTGGGCATAGTAAAATAATTAAAAGTTTACTTTGGAGTTAATACATTCTTACTGATTATGCTGCTTATGGGAGTTCATTGTACTTTGTAGCAGTATTGAGATAGATAAATAGGAGAGGCACTATATAATAGATAGATAGATAGATAGATAGATAGATAGATAGATAGATAGATAGATAAACTTTATTTGTTGGAAATTTTGTTTTTTGCAGAAGCAGAATAAATCAGTTAAATACATATTATAAAAACAACAGCAGCCCCACTCTATTACATGAGAATGAAACAGCTGTCCAAGTGAGGCATCATAGAGGCTAACTACTGTTGGCGTAAAGGAGCCCCGTAGCATTTCTTGACATATTTCTGCTGTTCGTTGGCTGAAAGTCCTCAGTGATAGTGTGTCAGAGATAGGATGTGTATCATTGTTCATAGTGGTAATCAGTTTTGTTTTAATCCCTTCCTTTGATACATCCTACAGGGGGTCCAGAGTGCGTCCTATAACAGAGCCTGCCCTTTTAATTAGCTTGTTGATTTGATGGGCCTTTCTTGAAGTAATGTTACCCACCCAGCACACCACAGGGTAGATAATAGCACTGGTCAGCACAGAGTTGTAGAAGATATTTTCTACACTGTGGTGAGCTTGTCTGGTGACATCACTTCAAGAGAGGCCCATCAAATCAAATTAAATAGGCACGCTCAGTTATGGAACTCCCTGGATGCACTCTGGACCTCCTGGAAGTATTATGGATAGAGAAAATTAAAACAAAACTGAGAGTCATTATGAACAATGCTGAAAATTATCTCTCTGACACAATGAGCACTTTCAGCCAACCAATCATTCAGTAGAACTGTGTCAAGAAACACTACTGGAGCTCCTGTATACCAACAGCAATATGTCTGCATAATACCTCACTGGAACTAGGACTGCCATGGCAGAAGATTTCTTTCTTTTTCAATTTTCTTGCTTTATGCTCATTCTGATTTGTGTTCATACCAAAGTCTGTGTGTGTTTTTATTTATTTATTTAAAGAGCTTCTGTAAAAAGCCAATTTCCCCCCAGGAACAAATAAGATCTATCTATCTATCTATCTATCTATCTATCTATCTATCTATCTATCTATCTATCTATCTATCTAAGTGGTAGAATTGCCATAGAGAAATACTGACCATTTCAATTCTGGGGGTAAATGCTGCGATATGGAAGATTAGCTGAAATGATTTATATGCCAGGAAGGTCTTATTCTTAAATTAACAGTGCAGTGTTATTACGCTTCTCAGAAATTCTGCACCCATTAAAAAATGTAAGGTGTCACATGGGTGTCTTTCAGTTATACCAGGATGTGATGTGGTACTTACGAGTGTCAACCTATTAAAATCCACCACAAATATCAAGTTAAAGCAATATTCAGTTATAATTTTTGAGTATGAGTACAAGCATCACGTTACAAAGTCAGAACCCCGTCTCAAACATGACAAACATTGTAGCCCTGTTTCTTGTGTTCTTGTTATTATGATCTTTCTTATTAACCACATTTGTTTTTTTTTTTATTTTTAGACATTTCTCTCTTCTATATATATAGGTTTTGGAAAGTATATCATAATATGGTCCAGTTTCCCCCACAATGCCACCCTCCAAGCACACAGTCCACAGGCAGGAATGCATGTTTACAAGTCATTTATATTTGTCAGCCTGAAAAATGAGATGGTGGAATCCTGAGAAAACTAGACGCACATTATTATTTTAGCTTTTTATATGATAAATTTCCTTCTCTGACAAGCTTTATTTGTTCTTTCAGAGCACACTGAAATGAGCCCAAGATTGACTTTAGACTTTGACAACATCATTTCCTTTAATTCCAGCTTATATCTTAACTCTGTTCATAGTGTATTTCAATTTTAACACAGCTCCAAAAAGGAGCTCATTCGTGTATTTATTTTTTACTCCATATTCAATAATTTATTGTTTCTGCATTCCTCTGGGGAAATCGGCTGTGCTGAAGAGCACACATGTTCCTTTAGGATGCCAGGACTTATGATCTAGAAGAGGACATTCAGGCTCTTCAGTTGCATTTAACCATCCATCCATCCATTATCCAACCCGCTATATCCTAACTACAGGGTCACAGGGATCTGCAGGAGTCAATACCAACCATCATAGGGCACAAGGCAGGAAACAAACCCCGGGCAGGGTGCCAGCCCACCGCAGCAGTTGTATTTATTTTAGAAGAATTCCCTGATATGATTTTATGGCACGCTATTTGGATTTTTGCTCCAGAAGTTAAAGGTTAGCTGACAACTTTGGCTCCAGCTCCCCATCACAGAAAATGGATTAAGTGACTTTAGAAAATGAACAATTCACCCCATATAAAGCAGCAGCTTTGTCCACACTTGGTGCTCTCATAGGTTTCATTTTCACTTGTGGTCAGTTTTATTGTGTCAGTTTTGCCCTCCACCTTCTACTTCTGTATGCCAAAAAAAAAGACGTGAATTCATTTTTTATATCAGTACTGCCTCCTTCATGACAGCATCTGTGAAATGTGACTAATTATAAAGTTAAGACTTAAAATATTTGGATTACTTTCACTTTTTTAATATGTACTGTTTTACTCATTGCTATTTTGTGGATGGATTGTATCCACAGTGGTTCTAACAAATGCATGTTCAATGGCTACCCACTTTATGAGCTGTGTGTTCATTCTGGCCCAGTGGGGTATCAAGTACAAGATGAGTCCTGAAAGTGTCCACCCTCCAATGGATTTGCCATGAATCTGTTGGAGTAACAATTCATATATCAAGCCTATTTCATTTATTCATTTACATAAAAGCAGGCAAAGGAAGGTCCTAACTTGACACATTTGGTGTGTTTTGTGGACTTTTTCAACCCTAAATCACCTAAAACCCATTTAGTGCTGCTTCAGAAAGACTCTACCTATCAACTGCAAGGTGGTCACCCAGACAGCGATGAACAGCAAAGAGCCAGTAGACCCTTCAGCTTTGGGCTCATTATATTCTGTGTTGTTACATTTCACATATCCCGTGACATGAGATTCATGGTGCCAGAAGGGGACACGTTGCGTATTGGTCAAGCATGCAAGTAAGAACTTCCTTGTACTCTGTACACTGTTTCAAGAATGAGTCTTAGGCCAGGTTTATACTTCACGTGACGCAAAGCATGCTGCACCGGGCACTCCTGCTACGCAAGTGTTGTATTGTTTATACTTGCGCAGATACTTTATGGAAATCTGGAGGAATCCACCAGGTGGCAGTGCGAGATATTATTACGGTGAGAACATTTTTGACTTCACTGTGTTGTGAATTGCCTGGAACACCCATTAAATGACATCTTACCGCAATATCTCTGAAAAGGATGTTTAATGATTAAATCCATCAATCCAGGGATGTGTCCATTCCAGCAAGCATTGGGCACAAGGCAGAAACAATCGCTGAACGGGCATCAGCTCATCACAAGGTGAATACAAGCACTCACATACACTAGGGTCATTTTAGTGTCACCAAATCTGCATATCTTTGGAAGGAAACTGGAGTGCACTGTGGAAACCCAGCAGGAAAACATGTACACTCCAGGCAGAGAATATCAGTGACGTGACTCCCTGCAAAACAGAAGCGCTACCGCTCCGCCACTGTGTCACCCCCATGTGTGTAATTATTAACAGTATTCATTATCCATCCATCCATCCATCCATCTTCTAACCCGCTGAATCCAAACACAGGGTCACGGGGGTCTGCTGGAGCCAATCCCAGCCAACACAGGGCACAAGGCAGGAACCAATCCTGGGCAGGGTGCCAACCCACCGCAGGTATTCATTATTTAAACGAAATTAATGATTTATCTGTAAAATGTAACATACATACTTTAATGTATTTCATCATGAAAATGATATCAAGTATAATTCTAAGGATTCTAAATGTGCAGAGAATTGGAATATCATACATTTAATGTGTTCTGTGTGTGATCTATTGCTGTTTGCCGCTGCTGTCAGGTCAGGAAGAAGCCCTAGAAAAAAAAGACAGCACAGAAGATGGTATGTGAGACTTTTAAAATGTATCGTGTCATTATGATCAGGAATATGCGATGCTTGAATATAAAAGCACCACAAATTTATTTGTATGTTGGCATTTTGCTCCACCACATCGAACCATTCATCAAACATCGAAGCGCGCACACCGATCTCGTAGGTTCTGCAAAGTGGCTTTCTGTCACAAGTAGATAGTAAACAAAAACTCTGATGTCACATTCCAACTTTTAGCACACTGTGCCCCCCGACTTTTTGCTGGTACTGCAACTCGCACACGCGTTGCATTAATTTCTGAGGAACTGGTCAGAGGACGCGTCAAATGAACACTAGGAACGCGTGGCAGCCATGACGCAGGCATGTTTGATTTCTGAGCGTGGAGTATAAACGAACCCTAAGACATCATGAAGGTTTAGGGCAGCCGCCCGTATATTGTTCAAAGGCTGCAAAATGAGTTTAAATTAAACAGAAATGTTCACAGATTCAAGTCCAAATCAGAAGTGAAGTTACTGAGACAAGATGGCGGCTTTAAAGGCCAGTCCAGGAAATTACGTCATCTGGGTGGAACCGGAAGTGACATAGTTATGACCGGAAGTGATATCATCAGTGGCACTGGTACCTTCTGGGATTTCCCATGGATGCTCTGCAAGAGATTGAGAGAGACAGTCAGCGCACTCCACCGCCCCTGATCTGCCGTGGAATTTGCTATCATTTAGGCCTTTCAGCTGTCTCCCAATTGCACATATGTGACAACACACGATAATATATTCAAGCTGAACTCATTATAATTCATCACACTTTTGTCATATTGACATTTTTGAAAGAGCTAACAAAACTGGCCAGCATTCAGTGGTTTCTGTGGTATGGTGTGCGCACACACAATAAGAAAACTACAGAGGAAGCCAAACAAAGGTAGATTATGTGATACAGAGATGTCATGAGGAAGCACCAAAAATAATTATGACTTTTGTTTTATTTTTTAACCATGTGTGCTAAGTTTCTTTTGTTGAGATGGCACAGTGACATACCAAAATTTAGAGATAAGTACTTTTTTTTTACCATTTCTTGTCAGTAGGCTAAGTCTACAGTGTGGTAAAGTAATTTAGGCTGCCAATACAGAGTTTTGACTTGTAGTAGTTTTTAATTTACAGATTTTTATAATCTGTAAATTACAGAATGGATTGAATAACATTACACATGCATATAAAAACAATAAATATTATCTTCTATTTAAAATATTTACAGCTTAAATAAATATTAACACATTGTACATCAAAGTGCCACACATGGCTTATCTTACAGTCAGATTAATTACGTTTCAGCTTCATTAGGATCACACCCAAGCTCAATGACATCAGATACAGTAGTCTTGAAAAGCACAGTTTGTACAAAGAGACTCCTGTAGTGAGAACCATTAATAAACTGAAAGCTTATGCTGGAATGGAGAATGGAATGGGCTGCATCTCTCCTTCTGCCCTGGTTCTCAACGTAACACCCCATTTAGAAATGTCGGTGAATGCACATCAAAACCATTATAGTAGCAGCAGCAAGCTGCTGCAAGGCTTACAATTAACTTTGAAAGAGATGTTGCATTAGCTGAAAAAAATGACTGACGTTCACCTTCTGTGGCATCTAACAGCCTGCACTGGCAGATCTGCCAATGTGCTCTGTTTCTGCGTCAAACTGACATTCTCTTTACAAGTACACGTTGCTGCCTGTCCAGAGCTCAAATCAATGCACTGTGTGGAATTTCTGTCTATGTCTACATCACGACCTATGACTCCAGCTTGCCCTTGATGCCCACATTGTCAAGTAGTGTTTCTGTGTGGCACCAGGCAAAGGAAAAGCGAATTGTGTCCTTGGACCTGTTGTTGTCAGGGATAGGGAATGGAAGCCTCAAAAATAAGAGTAAGGAAGATTGAGGCACCTTGTCGGGTGATTTGCCACTACAGTAAACCCTCGTTTATCACGGTTAATCCGTTTCAGACTCTGCCGCAATAAATGAATTTCCACGAAGTAGGATTCTTTATTTATAAATCTAATATTTTCGCAGTTAGAGCATAGAAAACCTGTTTACCTTCTAAATACGTTTTTTAACATTATTAGAGCCCTCTAGACATGAAAGAACACCCTTTAGTCAAAAGTTTAAACTGTGCTCCATGACAAGACAGAGATGACAGTTCTTATTCACAATTAAAAGAATGCAAACATATCTTCCTCTTCAAAGGAGTGCGCGTCAGGAGCAGAGAATGTCAGAGACAGAGAGAGTAAAGCAAACAATTAAAAATCAATATGAGCTGTTTGGACTTGTAAGTATGCGAAGCACTGAGATAAAACGGCTGCAAGAAAAAGGGAGCAATGTGAAGGTTGTCTTTCAGCATTTTTGAGAGGAGCATCCGTATCCTCTAGGCAAACAGCCTCTGTGCAAACAGCCTCTCTGCTCACATCCCCTCCTTCAGGAGCAGAGAATGTCAGAGAGAGTGAGACAGACAGTCCTTATAAACTCTCACACACTGTTAACAATATTAGAGCCCTCTAGACATGAAATAACAAACACCCTTTAGTCAAAAGTTTAAACTGTGCTCCATGACAAGACAGAGATGACAGTTCTTTCTCACAATTAAAAGAATGCAAACATATCTTCCTCTTCAAAGAATGCGTGTCAGGAGCAGAGAATGTCAGAGAGAGAGAGAGCGAGAGAAAAGCAAACAATCAAAAAATCAATACGTGCTTTTGGGCTTTTAAGTGTGCCGAAGCACCGCGATAAAGCGTCATTTTTTAGAGGAGCGTCCGTATCCTCTAGGCAAACAGCCTCTGTGCAAACAGCCCCTCTGCTCACACTCCCTCCGTCAGGCGCAAAGAATGTCAGAGAGAGTGAAAGAGACAGAGAAAAGCAAACAATCAAGCACCGCGCGGGAAGCATATCGTATATCATTGAGGAGTTTTAGTTAATATGTAATACATGCTCTGATTGGGTAGCTTCTCAGCCATCCGCCAATAGCGTTCCTTGTATGAAATCAACTGGGCAAACAAACTGAGGAAGCATGTACCATAAATTAAAAGACCCATTGTCCGCAGAAATCCGCGAACCAGCGAAAAATCCGTGATATATATTTAGATATGCTTACATTAAAAAATCTGCAATGAAGTGAAGCCGCGAAAGTTGAAGCACGATATAGCGAGGTATCACTGTATCACTCTTCATTTCAACCCTTTTCCTCCACCTTTCACTGTATTCAAGAAAATGAGGGAATTAAATAACATGGATCGTCCCAAAAGAGCAAAAATGTAAATATGCATTTTGCAAATGCAGAACAACACTAGCAAGTTCCTCTTATATAAAGAACTAGCAAAATACCCGCGCTTCGCAGCGGAGAAGTAGTGTGTTAAAGAAGCAATGAAAAAGAAAAGGAAACATTTTGAAAATAACGTAACATGATTGTCAATGTAATTGTTTTGTCACTGTTATGAGTGTCGCTGTGATATATATATATACTGTATAGCAAAATACCCGCGCTTCACAGCGATGTCATGTGTTAAAGAAGTTATGAAAAAGAAAAGGAAACATTTTAAAAATAATGTAACATGATTGTCAAAGTAATTGTTTTGTGTATTTGGCGGCAGCGTCACGAAGTTGTTTTCGCAGCTGCATCAGAAAATGTACCACGACGCCTGACACGCCTCCTTTTTACTGTTTTCTCACAGCTTGGATTGCTGCTGTCATATATATACACACACACACACACATATATATATACACATACATATATACATACATACATACATATATATATATAGACATATATATATAGATATATATATATACATATCTTCATATCTATATACATATCTACATATACACATATATATATATACATACATACCTATCTACATCATATATTCACACACATACATACATACACACACACAAATTATATATATGTGTGTATGTATGTGTGTGTGTGTGTGTATATATACACATACATATACTTGTGTGTATGTTTGTATGTGTCTATATGTGTGTGTATAGGTTTGGTCACTGAGTGCAAGGGAAAAATAATAAATTATAGTCTATAAGTTATTAAACAATAAAACATTAACGTTTTAAGAAGTACAGGTACATTGAAATTACATTTTCTATGTGAACGTTCAAATTTGTGCCTCGCCTCGCCTTGATTGTGAATCGCCTTAATATTATTTTGCCGTGGTGTAGAAAAGGGGTCCCGTGTTTGCACTTGTCTGGGCTATAGCGCAGGGGGAGGATGAAAAAAATTAAAAGTGCTCACTTTGACTTAAGGCAGAAGCGCAGTCAGCGTCTCAAAGGCCGGCACAGCTATGCGCACGCGCTGGCTGCTCGACTTTTGCTGGGCAGGAGACCCCAGTTTGCAGACACGTTCATGATATCAAAAGTCTCAGCGCTCTTTGGAGGTCATTCATATATATATATAGCAAAATACCCGCGCCTCGCAGCGGAGAAGTAGTGTGTTAAAGAAGTAATGAAAAAGAAAAGGAAACATTTTAATAATAACGTAACATGATTGACATTGTCATGAGTGTTGCTGTCATATATATGCCTGCCTAAATAAGTCACCCTCGCTTTGCTCTTACTTTTTTACCGTTCATTTAATCATGGCTAGTGGCGGAAAAATTATAAAATGGAAGGAGGATGGCTTTACCAAAACAATTATTGATGGCGAATCGATTATTCATAAAGCTTGAATTGGTGATCTGTTTTTCTTTGTTAACCTCATATTTTTTCATACTTCTTCTCAAACTAAGGTGGTGCGAGGGTAAAATGAATCGGGATGCGCTGATCAATGTAATCCGTGTACCAGGAAATCATGCATTGACAAAAGCTCCCCTTTGCTTGTAATGCAAAGTGTGATTAAATGCATTATTTTTAGCGTTATGGAGCACATGCATCGAAGCTTCTCGGCTGTGCTTGTGCTAAGAAAAGGAAAGATTTTAAAATAACGTAACACGATTGTCAATGTGACCTTTTGTAAGTAGTGCCTGGAGGATTCAGTGTGTAGAAACTCTATAGAGACAGCGTGTGTATTAACTTGTGGATTTTTCTGTGAGTATTTGGTGGCAGTCTGAGGAATTTGCTTCGGAAGACAGCGTTAGCATGAGCTCAGCTCAGAGCAAAATGAGGTGGGAGGGGAGATGATGACGTGACTCCCCCACCCGCCTTAACTGTCAATCCCCCACAAACACAGTCTCTCGGAATTTGCATAAGCACACCCCTTCACCTACAATTTTAACTTAGTTACAAAGTGATCAAAGCTCTCGTTTATATCCTGCGTCCTCTCATTAAACTTGTATCCCGCATTACCTGTGTGTATGTGAAACGCCAGCGGTAGCCTGTCTATGAACTTAATTTAAAATTTAGGTTTACACCGTGCTTTCTTTCCGAGCTGGCAACACTCATGAATATATGGTAGTATATGTCACTCGCTCGCTTCTTATTGTTTCGCTGCCTTCTCAATTATATAATGCATGTTTTCTTGAGCGCTTTTTTGAGGTCTTCCTGGTTTTCTATGTACTGCGTGATTACGTGGGAGGCGTGATGATGTCACACGAAACTCCGCCCCGGCGTTGAAGCTCATCTCCATTACAGTAAATGGAGAAAAACTGCTTCCAGTTATGACCATTACGCGTAGAATTTCGATATAAAACCTGCCCAACTTTTGTAAGGAAGCTGTAAGGAATGAACTTGCCAAATTTCAGCCTTCCACCCACACGGGAAGTTGGAGAATTAGTGATGAGTCAGTGAGTGAGTCAGTGAGTGAGGGCTTTGCCTTTTATTAGTATAGATACTGTATATATAAATATATATATTTGCACACACACATATATACATACATATATATATCTACATATATACACATACATACATACACACACATATATACACACAAATACATATATATATATACATACACACACACATATATAAACATATAAATACATATACATACATATCTACATATATACACACACAGCTATTTCAGTATCAGTGCAATACGCTGCTTGTTAAAACGGATAACTCCCGCTCTTACGTGCAAGTCTGCGTGGATATTATGAACTATCATATTTGTTCAAGTTCTATTTAAATTTTAAATAGAAGGAATTTTTATTTAGTCGACAGAAATATCTTTGGTAGGAATGGTAAAAACAGACAGGAATATTATTTCTGAATAAATCAACTCAAACCTTAAACAACTTATAATATTTTGCTCTCCATAAAAATATATCCTGTCTAAATTATACAAGTTAGAAATAAAGTAAACGTTAAAAGAACAAACATTCAAATTTCTTTACTCTTATGTAATTTTATATAAAAATAAACTTAGATTTTAAATATCCCAAAAGATTTTGCTCTCCATAAAAATATATCCTGTCAAAATTATACAAATTCAAATATGAACATGCTGCATAACAAAACCTGGAAATATAAATAAAATGTGTTCCTTTCAGCAATAACAAATCAAATCATTCAGTTGTCTTTGCTCATATGTCATTTTAGAGCTGGACGCCTGGCATCTTTTTTTGGCAACAGGTTCGTTTCTGTTTGGTGTGAGGTTCTGTGTTGTGGAGATTCTCAGGATGGATTGCAGGTGCTCATCAGTGAGGCGACTCCTGTGTGCTGTTTTGTTAGTCTTTATCACTGAGAAGAGCTTCTCACACAGATATGTGCTACCAAACATGCACAAGGTTCGAGCCGCATGTAGACGGACTTTTTTTGTTCTTCAAAGTCACCAAAGCGCCGTGCAAACTCAGTGCGCTCAGTTTATCAGCAAAGTGTGTATTTGGGAACACCGTAGTGACGACTTGGTTTAACATTACTTGGCAACAGGGAAAGTGGGGCAAGGTGCACTGGTGCATTTGTGTCTCCCATAAAAGCAGCTTCACTTGAAATCACTTTGTGATTGTGCACGGGTAAAAACGTCCGCTGAAGTGTCAGATTCTTATTTAATTCTTCTGCTTTCTGTATCTTCTGCATTGCATTCAGGTCTTTCAGGTTACCCTGATGTTTTGTCTCATAGTGCCGTCTTAGATTAAATTCTGTAATTACAGCCACATTAGCTCCACAAATGAGACACACGGGTTCAGTAAACATATACTCAGCCTCCCATCGGTTTTAAAGGCTCTATTTTCAGAATCAACTTTTCTCTTCAGCATCGTGTGAGCTAGCTTCGCAATAACTTGCAGCATCATAAGGTAGACTTGATTACGCGGTAAGTGTTGGCAAGGCAGCTGAAGCGCTGCATTATGGGATCTGTAGTTTATTGTGTTACCAGCGCTTCATATACCGGGCATTAATAACAATAATACAGTATATAAAATGATCTCGGGCCGGATATAATTACATGCCGGGCGGATGTGGCCCTGCCCTTGAGTTTGACACATATGGACTAAATAGAACTTGAAAAGATATATTTTTCAAATGTGATCGCAATTCAGATAGAGTTGACGCGCACTACAGCCTGCATGCCTCAATAAGTCATCCTCCCTCGCTCTTACTTTTTTACCGTTCATCTAATGAATACACTGAGTATGGCTTTACCAAAACAATCATTGATGGCGAATAAAGTATCCATTATTCGAGTATGTAGATCGGGATATATATATACATATATATATACCCGCGTATCGCAGCGGAGAAGTAGTGTGTTAAAAAGCTAGAAAAAGAAAAGGGAACATTTTAAAAATAACGTAACATGACTGTCAATATACAGTATTTGTTTTGTGAGTGTTACTGAGTGTTGCTGTCATCAAGGATTTGATTATCATTATTTCTTTCAATCAGGTTCGTATTTGTAGGATGTGTTGTGTTCAAGTTACATTCCGTGTTTGTCAATCGTTGTAAAGATGACAGGTTTCATTCATCGATTCGTTTCTTACTGCATCAATAAACAGCTCGTCTTCTTCTTTATCTGAGACCTGACACACTGCATGCACGGGTTTTTTACACTGTCTTCCTTTAGCGGGACATTGACTTTTTCCACTGTGTGCTTTGTTTCCGCAGTAGCTGGATTTATGAATATGCTTGAATGTATCAGGCGCTTCATATTTTTGCTGCCTTTTCAATTGTGTAATTCGGTTTTGTTCAGCTCTTTGGAACTGTTGCTTTTTATCTGTGCACTGCGTCAGTTCACGTGAGCCGCTCGGTGTACATGCATCGAAGGTTCCCAGCTGTGCTGGTGCCATCTCGTGCTATGTCCATGGCTGTATTTAATGTTACCTTAGTCCTGGCACTTAAAACTTTCTCTCGCAGTTTCGCTGAGTTTGTGCCAAACACCACCCTGACCATCTCATCTTCCTCTGCATAAGCACAGTCCTTCACCCGTGAATATTTAGTGGGAGTTTGCTATTGGATTGCCGCTGACGGACGGCCTTATATGGGCAGGCACTAAATTACAAACGCCAGCGGCAGCCTGTCTATGAACTTAATTTAAAGTGTAGGTTTACATCGTGCTTTGTTTCAGTAGCAGAACTCATGAATATGGTTGTATATGTCACTTTCGCCGCTTCTTATTGTTTCGCTGCCTTCTCAATTATATAATGCATGTTTTCTTCAGCGCTTTTTGGAGGTCTTCCTGGTTTTCTATGTACTGCGTGATTACGTGGGAGGCGTGATGATGTCACACGAAACTCCGCCCCCACGGCGTTCAAGCTCATCTCCATTACAGTAAATGGAGAAAAACAGCTTCCAGTTATGACCAATACGCGTAGAATTTCGAAATGAAACCTGCCCAACTTTTGTAAGGAAGCTGTAAGGAATGAACCTGCCAAATTTCAGCCTTCCACCCACACGGGAAGTTGGAGAATTAGTGATGAGTCAGTGAGTGAGTGAGTGAGTGAGTAAATGAGGGCTTTGCCTTTTATTAGTATAGATTAATAAGGCAGACATTTGGATGTCTTCAGCTTGAATGTAGTAGCACCTCACTGTGATGTTTGCACTGCTTGAATGCATTTTTGTATTTATCTCCTTACAACTCTACCAATATGTTGTCTTAATAGATTCTGTTCATAGGTGGGAGTGGTCAGAGCACCTACAGAAACCTGCAGGAGTGACCAGGTGTAAGATTACAAAAACAGTCCCATTCACAGCTCTGACCAGATCTAGCTTCACTTTAACCTAATGGCTTATAAAGTTCTAAAACCAGAATCAAATAAATGCAGTAGCATGGGTTTCCTCCGGGTGTTTCGGTTCAAAGACATGCAGGTTAGGTGGACTGGCGATCCTAAATTGTCCCTAGTGTGTGTGCCCTGCGGTGGACTGGCACCCTGGCTGGGATTGGCTCCGGCGGACCCCCGTGACCCTGTGGTTAGGATATAGCGGGTTGGATAATGGATGGATAGATAAATGCAGTACAGTCCATTTATGCATAGTATAAAGAATCAATGTACTAGCACTGCCTTGGATGAGTAATCTTCATTAGCTGCTGAGATCCAAACATATATCATGTCTTTTTATTCCAGTTGTAGGATTCTGGAACCTGACCCAGCGGCATCAGGTGAGGTGAAAGAGAAAAAAAAACGTAAAGACAAGATTGGCCACCTGCCAGGCCTGCTTTTTATTCTGCTGTCATCAGTACTGGTCAAAGAAATCCCAAGATTCCTTTTCCAACAGTTAGCAAACTTCTACATTGCCACTGTAATTCTCCTTTTAGTGCTTCTTCATAGGTTTGTTGTTCTTTTTTAAAATTAATTCCACTCACCAGCAACTCGGCATGACACAACTGCCTTCTCTTCCATCTGGAGTACCACTACCTCACCTGTCAGACTTGATATTCTGATATGGGCGAAATCTTGTTGTGGTAATGTGCCTTTCTGGCATTACCAGTAATTAAAGAAAATTTGTTTAGCGTCCTCTCTGTAGTGTTAAGAGAGAGGCATTTGTTTAGGACAAAAAGTATAAAAATAAGTGCAGACAGACGTCTTCGCTGACGATATGAGCGCCTTTTTGGGGAGCGTCGTGGTGGGTTTCATGTAGACGGGAAAGACAGCCTTGTCATTGACTGGCCGGAATGGCATTGTCGGTCCTCCACTCTTGCGTGTGCCTCCCGCGACATCATAACTATAAAGGAGCTAAAGAAAGTGCGAAGCGCCTCAATATTAGTTAACCCGGGTTAGCATAGGGATCCCGTGTTCGTAGTTGTCTGAGCTGTAACTCAGGGGAAGAAGGAAAAAAAATTAGAAAGTGCTTACTTTAACTTAAGGCATAAAGTGCAGTCCGCGTCTGAAAAGCCGGCACAGCTATACGCGCGCGAGCGCCAGCTGCTCGATTTTTGTAGTAATTATGTGGGATAGTAGACGGCGCTTTTCGCAAACGCGTTCACGTCATCGCGTACCCCAGGAGGGATGACGTACGGCTGTTTAATTGGTCGGCGCAGTGGCGCTGAATACAAAAAGGAATCATGGCCTCTAGAGGGGGTCTTTTCTGACTAGTTTGTCTTGGAGGAAGGTACTGTACTTGGTAGATCTGCGTTTTAGAAGTTACCAAGCATTACGGCTTGTACTTTGTTTTTGTAAATATTTTTTCATATAAATATCTCTCGATTAACTTTGGTGGAGGTATTTATTGGGTTGTGGTTAGTTGTGCACTGTTTATTTTTGTATATACTGTACACTTTTGTTTTCTGTTTTTTGAATATTTTTGGGTGAATCCTGTATTATACACTGTTTGGAGGAGCAGCTTCCTGACTTGGGTCACTGTGGAGGAAGACAGCTTCACATTTTGCTTTTGTGTGTGTGTGTATATATATATATATATATATATATATATATATATATATGGATTCCACTAGTTTGTGTGCAGTATTCTTTTTCTTTTGGGGCTTTCAGGAAGCACTGTAAATACTGTATATAGCCATTTTGGGCTCCATTTAATTACTGTTTTTGTGTGTCCTTTGCGGTATTGGACTGTGTATTAATATATATAAATTCCGCAGGACATTATTTTTGATTTTTCTTTAAGTGCACCTGTAAATAAAACCTGTGGTGATATGGGTCCACAGCTCGTTGAGTAAAGGCCATTTTTAAATAAATAATCATTGTGCTCGCGGCTTAGCGAGGGGACGTTGGGCCATAGTGAGCGCTGGGCGATCCGTAGGGTGTGGGCGTTTCTCACCTAGTGCACAGGTGAGGAACTGCCCACATTCATGATTGTCCCGCGGCTAATGCTGCAGCTGCCGTGGCCCTCGTCATTTTAAAAAGAAGCGCGAGTCGGTTTTAGGGAAGAAAGAAACGTTCGGAGGGAGAAAGAGAAACGAGCGGAGAGAGAAAGGAAAGCAGAGGACGGAGGTTACCGGGAGCAGGAGAGGAAGCAGACGGTGCGTGAGTGTGGTGAGCGCGCGATCGAGCGCTCGTGGGCAGCTGCGAGGAAGCTGGGTGTTAGGCCGACACCCAGGTGTTTGTGTAGATGTCGCTCCCGCTGAGCGATCTGGTAGCGGGAGTGACAAGGTGAAAGCGACGAGCCGCAGAAGGCCGTAGAAAGGCAGCGGAAGTCGGGAGACTTGGTGGTGGGAATCCCCAACGTGAGCGACCTGGCCGTTGTGGGAAACCAAGTTCTCCGGGACTGGCATGAGTGCCATACCGAAGCCAGGGATCGGGAGATCTCCAGTCTCGTGCGTGTGTTTCAGGAGGGCAGCTGCAGAGAGCGTCTTGCCTGCTGCGATGCCCAAACGGGATTAGCAGGTGAGACGCTAATAAAAGAACACCGGATTTGTTTGTTGTTGTTTTTAAAGACTGCTTCCACAAGAAGATTTTAACCTCACGTTTTAAAGGATTGTGTTTTTTTTTCTATTGAGTTTTAACCTCCACATGTTCTTATTATGGATTATTTATTTAATGAATATGAAGAACTGCACTATTTATTTGAACACTGTTTTTGTTTTGTTGACTGCTTTTAATAAAAGCACTATTGCACCTTTTGTATACCACCCCTTGCTCAATTGTTTATTTGCCTCCATTGACTAGCTCACTCGGCAACATTATCGACGGTGTTGGGTTCGAGTGCTTCCAATAGCAAAGGGAGTGTGGAGCCAGAACCCACATCGTCACAAAACCTCACTTTCTTTTTCAAAAAACCCAACCCTTTTTGTGTCCGTGTCTCCCTGTCTTACACCATCATCCTGGTCACACTCGGTCCCACATACTAGACACCTAGAGTGTAGGCTGCTGATTCTAATTCCCACTAAACGGGGTGTCACACTTGTCCGTCTACCATAAGCCCACTCTCTCAGTCAAAGCTAGTTTACCTTACCTCATTCCTCATTTGACTGCAGTTATGAATATGAAGTCCCCATTTGTCCTTAAATTGCTGCGGTCACTTTCTGTATCCACATGGAGTGCAGATCTGCATTTGTGACCCAGATGACCTGTACAGAGTGCCACCAAAGTGAAAAGAACCCAAACTTAAATGCATATACTCAAACTCTTCCAAACTATGACAAATTCTATTTTAGACAGATGCTGGACAGATGTTTCAGTTAGTGGATGCTTCCTCTTTGAAGAATTTGACCAAACAAAACTTCAATGCAGCCATAGCTTGTGTTACACTGACCCAGATTGGAAACATCAATGGATCAGTTTCATATCAGTCATTACCCTGGAGGCAACATTACTTAAAAGAACTGAATAATGTGTAAGGGATGGCCAACCCAGCCGGGATGCCCAAAAGATGGCAGGATGGGAGAAGGCAGCTGCTTTAGGGCACTGCCTCCCCAAAATGCTAGATGACAGCCTCCCTGCTTTACAGCAGTATCCCGGATTCCCACAGGACACCATGGGACTTGTGCTGCCAGGGGGTGCTGTGAAAGAAACATATGATAGGACGCCTTCCGCTTGCCCCAGAAGTGCTTGCACACCACGTTGGTCGGAAGAGAAGTATTTCCAGGTTTGCAAATAAAAAAAGATGGGACCGGCATCACAAAAACAAGTTAGAGTCAGGAAGTAGAGGACAAAGGTTGTGGGAGGAGGAGTGGAGACTGAGAGAAAGAAGAAGAAAAGGACTCTGTTACATATATTTGTACTGTGGTGTGTAGTGGGGAGCAAAAGAAAAACGCTTCCCCACTTAAATAAAGGTGTCTCAGCCTGTCTTTGCCTGGGTTTGGGGAGTGGCAGGCCCCCTGGTGGTCCACAAATGTAATGAGTGAAAATCAGTAGCAAATCCATTAGTATACATTAGGTGGTGCTGTCCAGACTCATAAATGTTCTTAAACTAACTAAATGGCACAATCACTTACCATGTCCACTCTGGTTATCTTCTATACATGAATGAATGACACCCAGAAACATACCAGCTGTATACCACAAGTGATAAAGTGGGCTGCAGATCACCAGGCTCTACCTTGAGCCGTTCACTTAATTTCTTTTTATGCTGACTGCATTATATTATATATGCAGAACCACTGGGAAGCTTTATTACAACCATAGAACAATCTAGAGGAGAACTGGCCATTCAGCCCAATAAAGCTTGCCAGACCCATTGACTTAATTTTCCCAAAATAACATCAAGCTGAGTTTTACAAGTCCCTAAAGTCTTACTGTCTACCACACTACTTGGTAGCTTATTCCAAGTGTTTATCTTTCTCTGTTTAAAGAAAAACTTCCTAATGTTTGTGTGAAATTTACCCTTAACAAGTCTCCAACTGTGTCCCTGTGTTCTTGATGAACTAATTTTTAAATAACAGTCTTAATCCAATGTACTAATTCCCTTCATAATTTTAAACACTTCAGTCATGTCACCTCTTAATCTTCTTTTGTTTAAACTGTAAAGGCTCAGCTCTTTTAATCTTTCCTCATAATTCAACCAATGTGGCCCTGGAATCAACCTAGTTGCTCTTCTCTGGACCTTTTCTAGTGCTGTTATACCATTTTTGTAGCCTGGGGACCAAAACTGTGCACAGTATTCAAGATGAGGCCTCACCAGTGCATTATAAAGGTTGAGCATAACCTCCTTGGACTTGTACTCCACAGATCGTGTTATATAACCTAACATTCTGTTAGCCTTCTTAATGGCTTCTGAACACTGTCGGGAAGTTGATAGCTTAGAGTCCACTATGACTCCTAAATCCTTCTCATAAGGTGTACTCTCACTTTTCTGACAGCCCATTGTGTATTCAAACCTAACATTTTTACTTTCTATGTGTAATACTTTACATATACTGATATTAAATTTTATCTGCCACAAATCTGCCCAAGCCTGTATGCTATCCAATTCATTATTGAATGATACAGTATAACAGATTCTGCTAATCCACCTATCTTGGTATCATCTGTAAACGTAACCAGCTTGTTACTTATACTCCTATCTAAATCATTTATATATAATAAAAATAGCAGTGGCCCTAGCACTGACCCCTGTGGAACACCACTCTTAATATTGGCCAGTTCTGAAGAGGTTCCTCGCACCATCACCCTGTACTTCCTGCATTTCAGCTAATTCTGCACCCATCTACAAACATCACCCTGAATTCCTACTTTTTTTAGTTTGATACCCAACCTCTCATGTGGCACCTTATCAAATGTTTTCTGAAAGTCAATCTAAATAATATCATATGCTCCACTTTGATCATGTCCTTTTGTTGCTTTCCCATTTTAGTATGTTAGCAAGTTCAGCTTGTTAGGATTTGACTACAGTATTGCTCCCCACACTCTTAAACTGCAATCTTTCAAACAAGGATAGTAACACGAGGCTCAGTAAACTTGTAGGACCAAAGAATTCTGAAAAGGTTACATTTTTATGGCAATAACATTTTCTTCCGCAGAATGCAGAGCCAAATCTTTCATTTTTTCATTTCACACTTGGTGGTTTTGTCCCCCTAATTCATGAATGCTCTGATTCATCTCAGAGGGCAAGCCGTGGCGGACACCAAGTTAAATTTTATTCCTCTGGTATTGCCTTACAGACAGCAGGGTCCATAAGCAATAAAGAAGCAGTCTTATCATATGTTATTGATTGCAATATTGATCCAAAGCAACAAATCATACATAAAAGTGCTGTCACCAGGCATCCTTGAAACTATGACGAGTTATAAGTCTGTCATGTGTAATTATAACAGGAGTCCATAAATCAAATATATAAACCCCAGCAGTCTGTTACAATTTCCCCTGGAGAATTCAAACTGACTTCAGAAGGAAATAAACAATATATTATTTCCAAAGCTAGATCCTTTGAAGGTAAGGCTTTCGGGTGAATTTATAGAACACCAAAAGCAAAAGTTTATGACTGCAGCCCTGGAATACAAATGATTCCCTGTGCAAACTTCTGGGTGCTTTGGTGTTGCTTTAGAATGAATTACAATTGTGTGAACAGAGGCATGAAGGAACTTGGCATCAGTTGCTTCTATTGTTTTACTTAAAAGATTTGTCAATTCCTTTTCAAACACAGTATCTCAGAGAGATAAAGAGATTAAGCTTGAGCTCAAGATAAAGCATTATATACAATACAGTACAGCTCACAAGATTAAAATATGAAGAATACATCAGCAGAGATATCTCAGATAGTTCTAATGCTTCAGTACTGTTATTGGTGTTATATAAAATCAGGTTGAACAGATCGATTAACTGATAGACTAAACAGTTTCAGACTTACAACATAACCAGCATGTGAACGGCACATTTAGTGGCGGCCCTTTGAAATACTCCATTGATGTTGTGCATCACTCAACTGGATCATTGAAGGCATCATCTCTGTTATCTGAAACATAAACAGCATACATATTTTATTTCCAGTAACATTTTCTACTTTTGAAATTCCTTTTATTATCAAAAATCGCAATTTTATTTAATGGTTCAATGCATGCTTCACATTAACTCACCCAGTTATTTAATTAGCTAACTGAAAATTTGCTGTGTCCTACTTATGCTTGAAAATAATATGAAGTCAGAATATATTAGGGTTATTATGACATTTTGGATCAACAAATAACATTAAACATTTTTTTTATGTTTTAATAATTTGGAAAATATTTTGGCTTAAAAAAAACATCTATAATAATGATCAAAATAACAATAGAAAGTTTCTATCTATCTATCTATCTATCTATCTATCTATCTATCTATCTATCTATCTATCTATCTATCTATCTAATATAGTGCCTTTCACATCTATCTATCTAAAGGAATAACATACACCTCTTGGAAATTGTGTAATGGAGTAATGGTGTAATCCTATTCAGAATCCTATTCAGAACATCTACTGCTAATATATATAGTACCTACACGCTATTGTTTTTGCAATTAAATATTCCATCTTGAACTTTGTTCTCATTTATCGGCAATGTCTTTCTTTCTGTCTATCTGGGGTCAATAGTAATATAATTCAGATATTTCTCCCTCTTATGGACACACATATGATATCTATTGTCATGCCTGCATGTCTGAGGTTTCATCTGAGGTAAACTCTACCACTTCGGGACACAAGGGAGCGCAGTCGCTGATGGTAACATCTCCCTTTTCTCCCATAGCCCTGTGAAACAGACTCTGCCCCCTGCTGTCCCATCGCTATAAAAGTGAGATGGTCCTGGCGCAGCATGTCTCGCTCAGGATAGAGCAGACTGATAACTGAAGCTCCTACCTAAAACTGACACACCCAAGAGAAGACTGAAGAAGCCTCTTGTTTAATTTTTAATTAACCTGGTTTTTCATTTTGGCTTTATTAGAGTGCTTGTTTCTGTTTCAGGGCTGTGTAAATATTAAAAGGGTTACCCATGTAATCCTTCGGTCGAGACTATATAAGCATAAGGCTAGACTGGTGTCCCATTCACGGATGATTTCTGCCTTGCATCTAATGGACTCAGAATTTGACTTAGCAGGTTTGAAATTTTAATGTTGGACAAATTCTCAGAACAGCTAGACGTTTTTGTTACTCCTCTTTTTTCTAAATACTATTTGACTACTTCAAAAATATTGGGGCAACAAGAAATGACTTTGTTTATCCCCTTCTTGTGCCAATTTGAATCCTGCACTCACATCCACCCTTTACTTTTTCAATAATCTCATCATCAAGCCCACACTGTTCATGCAATTTGTGAAGAAGCAGAATGAGTAACAGTGCTGTCATCTCTGCATTTTTTTATGTTTCTTTGCTCATTATTGACTTTCCTCTAAGAAATGTAAGTGTAGGCCATTGTTTAAAAAAGACACATCAATTATGGAAAAAGCTAGTTTCACACTTAGGTTGGGAGGTGAATCAAAGAGTACTTTATTAGGTGACATTGTATTATCACTTCTCTGCTCTGATATCATCAAGAGGACACTGAATATGCCAATCAATTATCTATACTTAACCATGCTGACTCATAAAGATCTAACCCCTATGATTGACAGCCACAGTTCTAATGTTGTAACAGGAACAAGAACAAATGAGTGATGGTAAGATAAGCAAACGTCCAGCCAAGATGAGGCCATTCTTCAGACTATAACCTTTTAATGTTCTTTACTCTCTGTTACTTCAGTCCCTGCAGGCCAGATCACCTTCTAATCAAGAGAGTGAAATGAACACACAATCTTGTCTATGCACAATTTTAACCAAATAGAACAAATGTCTTGTACTACACAACAGAATTTCTTACAAGATTACTGCAGTCTCTTCAAGTTTCAAGGCTTAATTTTATTGAGGTGACTCTTAAATTTTATGCTATTGAAGTCAGGCCTTTTTCAAGACATGTGTCTGGAACAGAGAGCTCTTTGGGTCTTTTACTTAGAGAAATGAATTCTTTCATACACTGTATGATGCCATTTTGAGGGCCAACAATACAAACATGTGTAGGAGACGAGATATTTAACACATAATAGATTATAAAGAGGAAACACAACATCAAAGACTTTGGGCACCACCCTGGGGATCCTGTATAGTGTAACTACAAACGTTATAAGCACAAAATGCATGCAATATGCAATAGTTGCAGATATGTCTTTTCAGATGAGACCTCAAAATAGACCTAATTTAAAATGGTCAAACCTCTGCTCATACGGGTTCCAGGCAGGAAGAGGCGGGTCCAAGAGGTTGGAAAATTGAGGTGATATCAGTGGTGGAACGGCTGTTAATTTTCTGTTCTGCAAAGGAAAGAAGGGAGAAGACACTAGAACGGCACCAAGCTTTGGTTCAGTGGGTAATTACCATCACCAGAGCCCTTAAGCTGCCACCCATGCGCATGCATAAGTGTGTGATGAGATAAAACATTTCTTTATTTTTTTTTGTGATCACATGTTTTATGATACAATCAAAAAAGAATACAGTAAAAGGAAACTAACAATAATAACTGATTATTTGGGTTATGAAAGGACAAAAATAAAACACTGCCCCTGAGATGACTTTTTAAACAGAAACATAGTAAGAGGAAAAAAAAGTTGATGGGTAAAAAGGCACACAAACATGCCATACAGGAATGCAAAGCAAAGTAAGGTATAGAAAAAAAACATGAGGAAAGGTGGAAAGGAGAAACTGCCTCATAGAGCAACACCCAACTGGCTCTTTACTAACTAAACAGCATGAAGCCAGTTGTGAATAGTAGAGCCAGGATGCAGAAGTGTCAAGAAGGAGAAGCTTTTAAAACAAAGACTTCCAGGTTGCAGTAGATACAAGAGCAGAATCAATTGGGAGAAAGAAAGGAAACGTGAGGAAAGGAAAGAGGAAAGAAAGAATCGTGGAGAGAGGGATTCAGCCACATAGCCCCAGAGAGCTGCAGCCGGAGGAGATTTCCAGAACTTGTGGAGGAAAATGCTGGAGTCTTTAAAACAACAAAGGTGACATCTAATTCTAGTCTCTTTAGATAATGTCTCTAGGGAGTAGGGTACAGTCTCTGAACACATTTTAAACTTTGTGGCCTGGTGACTAGGATTTTTAGAGCAATGTTTGATATTTAGAATGCTAGCACAATGCAGAGAATGGGGAAAGGTCTGTTAGCCAATTACTGTTGATATGACTGGGAGAGTATTGTGGGAATAGAGACCACATACTGGTTTGGACTTACAGTATGAGAAAGGGAAGAAGCACACATGTACAGGGGATTCATTGGAAGAGGGGAAGAGAGGGGGGACTCCATATGTCCTGAGCACAGACCTCAGCAGCAAACAGAAAAAGTAGAAGCAGAAGGAATAGGATGTTTAGACCGAACAGAAAAGGAACACATCCAGTCCAGACTCTTTAAATATTATCTCCTAGCACAGTGTAGGAACTGAGTGAATTTTAAGTCAGTTAATTAATTATCAGTCTTATCTTCAGCTATACTGGTAATTAACCAAATACTCTGGCAAGGCTCCTGTTTTATTTGCCTTACCTTTCTCTGTTGTAGGATGTAGTTGTCCATCCTTTAGAGTTATATATATCAAGGTAACTGAGGCACACTTGTTTTAAGGAACATAATAATATAATTTATTAATAACTCAAGGATTATAGAATTATGATAATTGAATATATGCATTGTCACGCACGTGCGATTAGGGGGCTGCGTAAGGACCCAAACTGTAGCGTAAAGTTGCATGCCAGAAGGGAATGGCGGGGTACTAACCTCTCTCTCTTTATTCCTGCAGAAAGAAAGAGGCACCTCCACCATGAATCTGCCACGACTACCTGATCATGCATTACCACTTCCGCCTTCCCTCTGTCGACCTCTGATGACATCATCACTCCCAGCATTCCTCTCTGTTTACTTCTGGTACCTCTCCATAAATGCATCCCCACTCTGCCATTTTGACTGTCTCTGATAGATGAAAAGTGCTACTTTGAATATCTGCTTGTACTCATTTCCTTACAGTATACGCGGCCGGAAAACCCCAAACCTTGCTGCTTTGTGTGTCTTTCTTTTACAGTATATATATATATATATATATATATATATATATATATACAGTAATCCTCGCTATATCAAGGCTCGACTTCAGCGGCTTCACTCTATCGCGGATTTTATATTAAAGCATAACTAAATATATAAGCAGATTTTTCGCTGCTTCGGGTTCTGGACAATGTGTCTTTTTACTTCCTGTACATGCTTCCTCAGTTGGTTTGCCCAGTTGATTTCATACAAGGGATGCTATTGGCGGATGACTGAGAAGCTAACTAATCAGAGCACACAGTTAAGTTCTCCTGACTGAGAAGCTAACCAATCAGAGCACGCAGTTAAGTTCCTGCTTGCTGAATTCAGTGTTAACCAGAAAGTCTCGTCTCGCTCATTCAGCATCAACGTGTTTCGCTGTGTAAAGAGTTGTGCTCTTTTGTGTTTATCTTTGTGCATAGTCAAGCCCTTCATTATGGCTCCAAAATGATCTGCTACTGCTTCAGGGACCGTGCCCAAGCGCAAACAGAAGATGTTAACGATTGCCGAAAAGGTAAACGTTTTGGATTTGTTGAAGGCTACTGTACTGTACTGTACAAAGCTACTGATTCTTTTTATTTAAAAAGTAGGAAAGGAATATAAGATCTACAGCCACAGTGTCCTTTTAACTAGGGTGCAAAACAAGTTGTAAGTGGATGTAATAAGGCAGTAGTCTGGATGGAATCTGCTTTAGGGATTTGGATTGAAGACTGCCAGAAGAAGATCAACCTGAAATGGCTCCTTTGGAAGAGCTGTAATTCTCTCCTTTTTTGTGCAGTAACATTAAACTCATTGTTATTGGACAAGTCATTGTGTCACTGTTGGTGAGTAACCATAATTAATTTTCTACTTACAGTACTTAGTACATGTACGTACACACTGTACACATTTACTGTATACTATTTTTCTTGCATTGTACGTATTTTTTGCTGGTGGCCTCTCTATCGTAATGGCTGTAACATATGTGACACTCAATATCCTTAAAATAATATTTAAGTTTTACTGTATATAAACAGTGTGTTTTTATACATAATTTCAATGAATCTTACCTAATATCTAAGAGAATACAAAGGGATTATGCTGTATAACTCTGCGGGGAATATTTATAAACAGTGTGGGAGAGTTTATAAGGGCTTAAAATATATAAAAATAACCATACAAACATATGGTTTCTACTTCGCGGATTTTCACCTATCATGGGGGGGGGTCTGGAACGCAACCCCTGCGAACGAGGAGGGATTACTGTATAGACATATAAGACTGGACGCAGACACATAGGCAGACAGATATAACATATAAGCTGGCTGTTTTACTGGTATTTAGAGTTAAAATTAATCTTGGCACTTTATGATACCAAGTTTTTATGGATGATTTCCCATGTTGTGCATAGTTGTTGCTTTATTGCTGATCTAAGTTCAAGAGGAGGATTCTTTATGCATTGCAGGGCACTCTATCTGTGTTTGCTTCAATATCCCTTGTCCATGGTATGCTTTGTCTTCCTTGCTCGCCTTCTGCTGCCTGCTCTGCAACTTCATGGAGCATCAGTTTTTTTTCTTGTACAGGACTTTAAATCCTGAAGTTCACTTCTTGAAGTAATGGATGATCCTTAGTAGACAGTGCTCAGCCTGGAACACTGGGTCTCAGCTTTCATGTCCACAAAAGGAAAAAATGGATCACCCTTCCAGCTGTCCAGAGAGAGAGCGTCTCACAGCTTGTTAATTTCTCAAAGAAGGATTTTAGAATGTCCCTGGAAAGAATCCCAGAGTTCTCTCAGAATCCCTTGTGGCAGACGGCCGGAACCCATGCCCTGTCTGGATGCCCCTTTGACACTGGATCCAGGGGAGCAGCCATGGGATGCAAACTATGCACTCTAGAACACTTGATGACAGCCCCTCTAGGTTGTATCAGGGCCACTTTCTTGGAACACTGGGTGGGCTTTAAGAGGAGCCTACAGCCACTACTCGAGGCGCCAGAGTAGGGAGGAGGAGGACAAAGCTGCCTGGGAGGAGGAAGAAGAAGAAGAGGATTCTGTTTTTGGGTGTTTTTCATTTGGTGTGATTTTGGGGACTGTGTAGGGCCTGTGGGACATGGGGAAGATGTGCCCCATGGCTGAAGACTACAAAAGTAGATATTTTTGTTTCTTTTGGCCTGTGCCTCCAGTGTCAGTCTGTGTCGGGTCGGTGCCAACCTAGCGCTTCTGCCACACCCTCTTGGATTTCAGTGTGTGTATACCTAGAAAATTCCTGAACTTCTCTTAATTTGCCATTCTCTGCTAACCCTGTAGGGTATAGCTAGTTTATAAAGAAACTTTGAACCTTCTCCTCCTGATTGAATTAAAATCACTTTAAGTTAAAAAAATCAGTGTCTTTTAATTGGCGAATTATTTTGCCCATCATAGTTGTCATCCCTTGAATTATAGGTCTTTGTTCTGCCTGGAATCTACGTTTATGGTCTTATGCTGGAGGGAAGGCCTCTGCAAAGATGTCAGGTCACTCTGATTTACATGTTTGCTATCATATGAAGTAGAAGCAGATTCTGTTACAAGCTGGAGCTCAGTCACTTATTTTGGAATGCAAGAGATCGTTTTGTGTAGCTGGAGGTCTACTACATCTGCTGCCTTACACACTAGTATGCCATAAGAGATACAGGACTGACACCAGCACAAGGCAGAATATTGCATGGCCTCCGATATTTAGTTCAGAATTGCAAAATAGAGCAGTGATACTGTACATGAAATTCATTTATATTTTATAATTTATATTTTAGTATACAAAGTGTTGCAAACCTTTGTGGACAACACTTATACAGGGTATACCTAACACATACTGTATACAAGCACATACTCTTGAACAGAAACTTGACAGGATGGGACATTGTGGCAGTCTAACACACACAGAATACATTTCATGCAGCTCAAACATATACAAAGATGACACCATAATTTAACAAAATAACTCCAATGGAGGGATGACAATGGGGAGAATACACAGTACAAAATGAACAGAAAACAAAACAACAAGCATGACACCCCTCTTGATTTAATTAAGTGTCTGGAGACCCTTTCTGTCTGATGAGGAGGCTTACCATTTCCACATTGATGAAGTGTTACACAAAGCACTTTATTCTCATGGCCCACCCTTCTTCCTCTCTTTCTTTCAATTCTGTCTCCTCTTCCAGCTGAGACTTCATTCCAACTCACCTCCCTAGACACAAATCATTGTTGACTGAAAGAAGGAACTAAACTATGTCCCAGGGTCACATTTGGCCAAGCACTGAAGTGACATGAGGAGTGAGGAGCTCTCCTGTTGTTGCTACATGGGCTCCAGACTAAAAATCTCTCAGTTGGCTCCCACTGAGCCAAGTCTCTGTTTGCCATGCAGCTTCTACGCTTCTTGTCTTAAAGAGGCGAAATTATCCTAATTCTTCCACTCTGGGAAATAAAAGACTAGTACATATGTAAGTTGCCTTATGCCAGGTTAAGCAAGAACATAATAAATTTTATCTCTGCCTTAAGTCATTGTCTGACTGGTGGAATGAGTTATTCATTTGCCATCCTCTCAGATGCCACCAAAGCCACCCTCCCATCATTTCTCCTACAGCCTCTTTTCCTTTTATCAGTGAGCCTTCACCCTAATTGTTCTCTGCATTCTAGACCAAAACGTGGTCTGGCTTGTGAAAGCTTCTTTAATTACATTGCAGCCAAGGCCTGGATTCACACTTGTAATCAGAGTGTCCCTCCATGGATTGAGGTGTACCAACCTGCACTGCTGAGCCCTATGCAACCTTTAAAGGACTCGAGTCCGCAGGCATCTTCTGCACTGCTCAATTAAATGGACAACTCATCTCATATGGGATCATGTGTTACTGACAGGTCAAAAGAGTAAGTCTGGCTTCCTGTGTGCTTGTTTTGGAAAAAAAAATTCCTACATATTCAAATAGCTCATTCTCGGAGGCCAGGTGAAGATGCAGAACGATTCTTTATTTGCACATAGAAACACACAAATGTTTGAGTCCATGGAGTAAGCAATTAAGAAAACAATTCTTTCCTTTTTATACTGTCCTATTACCATTACCTTATTTAATACATCACATCATCTTACTCTCAATATGCAGAATTCTATCATCTTAGCCAGTTGATTACAGCCACCAGTATCTTTGTATACCTTTTGATTCTTCCATTATTCTAAATACCGCTTCTCAAATGGGGGTATCCTATGGGTTTTCCCAATGATCTTACCACTGCTTCACAATTGGGGTGTTTGGGCTTTCCCATTAGTTTGTTCCTGCTTTCTAAGCAGGTGTTCATTAAACACTTACTCCATTTTATCCTTAGCAACAATCTTAGTGGGTCCTCTAGATGAGGCAAAAGCCTCATGCACCCAAGCTTTAAGCCGCATTTGGTTAACCCTTTAGTTATCTTCAGTCCTTTTCCTTATGCTTTTAATAATCCATTGATACAACTTCAATTAAGTATATGCTTTGAGTTGAATGGCCACTGCCAGGATGCCAGCTGGATGAAAGTACTGGGGGAGAGAGCATCCCCAAGAAACTTCCTTCCCTGGGACGCTAGAAGGCAGCCCTCCTGGTCGGCTGTGGCACCACGGATTCCCACAGGTCATGCTGGGAGTTTGAGTTTGGCACAGTCCTGTTGGGTTCCATCGGGGGATCTGTATAACCCTATTTTGGGTTTCCATCACACCTGGGAGTAATTAAAGTTAACACTGATGAGTCACCTGGAGCACTAACAGGTTTAACATAAAAGAAGCCGGCTCATTCCATTCAAGGAGCCAGAGTTGGGAGGAAGAGAGATGAAGCTTGTCAGTGGAGGAGTGGATGGAAAGGAGAGAAAAGAAAGGAAGAAGGGACTGTGTAGGAGCCAGCTCACCCTATTCAGGGAGCCAGAGTTGGGAGGAAGAGAGATGAAGTTTGTCATTGGAGGAGAGGAGGGAAAAGGAGAGAAAAAGAAGGGAGAACGGACTGTGTATTTGGTGCTGTACTGTACTGTGCTGCTGTATTGAGTGAGGAAAAAGCTCTTCCCCACTTGTAAATAAACATGTGCTGTGCTGAAAGTCGTGTCCTCAGCCTGTCTGTGTTGGGTTGGAGCAGCTGGAGCCCCCTGGTTTGCACAGCTTATATTAAATTGTATAAATGATCATGTTTTCATAAAATATATTTGATTAAAATTCTATATTCTTAGCCATTAAAAGAGCAATATAAGCCCACCCTTTGTAACTAGAAGCCATGTCTCACTCCTTATAGGCCAGTAGATCTTTTTGTTATGTGCCAGACCTCCTAGGCTCCATTTTCATGCTAGTCCTTTGTGGTAAAATCCATAATGCTGAACCTATTGCAGGTGTATTTCCATAACCTTAGAAAAATAGCTTATTGATGATGTCTCTGGGCTATCTTTTTGTTTGCTTTAAAATATTCAGTTCTGACAAATGGTTAGAGGGGTGCACACTGAATAAATTTAACTTTCCAAAAATCATGAAAATCAAAAAAATGTAAGGTGTTTCTTTGTGTGTTTTTATTCTCCCAATTCAGGATAAGTTCTTGCTTTATGCTTAAATCTGCTGGGAAAAGCTTTAGGTTCTCCGAAACCCCTAAGCAGATTAGAAATAGGATTAATGGAGGACTTTACAGTTCCTTAAATTATTTGCTGTGTTCCCTTTTTAGGTGCTTTTATAGATTAAATATACACAGGTTCAGGGTGGGCTGTTCTATTGCTGCAAATTCATCTGTCAGTGCGGGGAGAAATTATATTGTTAAGATTATTGCAGGAGTAGGCAAAAACAGGTAACAAATATGCAAAATGTCCAATGGCTGAGTCACTGAGTAGGTCAACCCTGAATTAATCAATCTTTCTATTTTGGCAGGCTTCAAATAGACAGTGGTTATAGGAATCAATGCCCCCATGTGTCTAAAGAATATGGGAGAGTGACCTAGAAGATTAGATTATGCTTCTGTGACACATAATACAAGATTAAAAGTTTATCGACCAACCCAAACAGAGCCCCATCCTTATCCTCTTTAAAGGGAAACTTACAATTGAAATCACATTTCTGGATCAACGCGAAGATGTGTGTTTTGTATGTTTTCTTTTTTAAAACATTCATACATGTTTCATTTTACAATATTCCAGAAAATATTTTATTCTGTAAAAAGTGTAACGACATTGATTTTTAACACTACTGTCAACTTACAGAATGTCAAGAGCGGCTGACTTGACTGTCTATCCATCAACTATGGTAGCAGCTGAAACACTCCAGGGCAAAATCCTCAATAACAGCGCACCTTCATCACAAATGTAGGCCCACAGAAAAAGACATCACTCTTGCAGATTAGAGCTGCTGAACTGAGCCGCGGTGTATAGTGAAGGAATGAAGACTCACAGTGACCACACACTGTCATGGAACTGGTACAATGTCAGTAAAGAAAACAGGCAATGACAGACTACTCAATAAAGTGCACTCAGACAAAGAGGCAGGGGATTGCTGAGGGGGCTCTTTTAAGAGTCACTCTTTGAAAGCAGATCCTTCAAAATATTACGTTATTTAAACATTGCTATTTAGGACACCATTATGTGAAAAAACTGAAAATTCTCACATCAGTCAGAAAAAAAAAAGAAAAAAAAATGTTGAAATTGCAGTGACATTTTCCAGTGTGTCATTAGCCTGATGCTTTATACTGAAAAGTGAAAGAAAAAGGACAAGGCAGCATAAATAGTTTTCTGAGCCTCTGTGTTTTTTTTTTCTGCAGATCTCATTTCTTATAAAATGGACCGCTCTGGTCTTGCTGTATTTGAAATTACAAATTATATAATTTATAGCAACTACTTCTTTCTTTTATGCTTTAATACCTTCACACTTCATTTTTGCTTCCTTTTTTGTTCCCTTTCTTCATCAATGTGGTATTTATTTGTACTCATTAGGAATTAGTTTAGTGTAGGCAGGTTCTCACATCTGACCTCTTAGGTTCAGCTGTGCATTTAAATGTTCACCCTATTAAGTCGGCTTTAGTACACAGAGACTATAAAAAATATGAATCCCCTTGGAAGTTTTCACTTTTTATTGTTCAGTCAGTCAGTCAGTCATTTCCCAACCCGCTATATCCTAAAAAGGAATCATGGGGGTCTGCTGGAGCCAATCCCAGCCAACACAGGGCGCAAGGCAGGAAAAAATCCCAGGGCAGGGCATCAGCCCACCGCAGGGCACTTTTTATTGTTATGTAACAATAAATCATAGTGGATTTAATTTGGATTTTTTGACATTGGTCAACAGAAAAAGACTCTTTAATGCCAAAGTGAACACAGATCTCTGCAAAGTAGTTTCAATTGATCTATATATATATATATATATATATATATATATATATATATATATATATATATGTGTGTGTGTGTGTGTGTGTGTGTGTGCGTGTGTGTGTAAAATGCTAATTTCACTGAGTGACTGACTCACTCTAGGGCAGTATATGTCCACTAGGAAATTACATTTTGATATATTAAAAAACAAAAAATCTCAAAAATTCTTTGACTGATTTGTTTGAAATTAGGTGATGTTATGGGAAAACGAAAATTAGCCAACCAGTATATTTTTATTTGCTGATACATTTTTTATTTGTTCATATTAATATTAATACTGTACCTATACTAATAAACAGGCTCTGAGCTGACAGGGTGTTTATTATGCAAACAAATGCCGCAGAAGTAATTGATGGGCCACGCGAATAGCAGTACTCAACAATAGATTGAACAGACGAGTGAAGAAGGGGTGATTTCATGAAAATCACAGGAAAAAAGTGATGGAATCACATTTGGTATTTACAGTGAGGTGTGAAATGGAAAAAGAATGTCAGGTGAAGCTGAAGGAAGATATGGTTAGCAAGCATGATAACATTCAAGTGTGAGTGCCAGGCGCTGTGGCTGTGAGCCTAGTTTTAAGGCTTTTCATTCACCTATGGATCCTGGTATCCTTCATCGCCATTGTAAGCTGCAAGAACAGACTAGGTATTATTACAAATTATAAAAAACTCTTTACTTTTGAGTGGTTTTATGCATCACATTAATACATACCATGATTGTAAAGAAATAACTTTGACTTGAAAAATGGTGAGCAAAACAGGAAAGTTTCGATTCACATACAGTTTTAAGAAACTAACACAAAAATTTCTTTAGCACAATAAAAATTGTTTCTTTTTTTAAATTGGGGTGTAAATTCTGCTCCGTGAAACCCTAATCACATTTTTATATTTACTGGTGTTCTTTTCTGCAGATGCATAACACACATAATCAATTGCACACCAGTGAAATAAATTATATTTATGTCTTTAATTCACATCACCATGCAGGAATGCAGTATGAATTTTAAAAATTGCAACATATTATTTATTTTTCATGAAAACAAACCAAAATGCAACATTGCACACATTACTGTGAATTCTTCACAAGAAAGCTTACTACATGGAAATGTGCTTTCCCCCCAAACTGCCGTTACCTAGCAACTGCTCTTTCCTGTTTCTGGTTTCCTGCAGATGATGTTAAGAATGTGCATGCTAAATGTGCCATTGAGCGTGACTTTTTGATCGCCGATGCATCTTTAGATTTGTGATCACCAAGATTGTCATTGTAATTAGCAAAGTGGGCATCCTACTACCAGAACAACCACAATACACAACTGATAGCTCAGTAGAATGTTTAAAAGCAATTGCTGTGACAGGAAAGGAGTCTGATTTTTTTTTTCCCACTAAAGACCTTTATTTAAATTAAAAAATGAGAGGTAAATGCATGCAAAACTGATGCAGAGGAATTCTTTCAGAATGGAGTTAAAAGCCTTTCTTGTGTCAAAGGTACACATTTGCTGAAAGTAAAACACCATAAACAGTATTTCACAGATTTTTTTTGCAAAACATTATACTGCCAAGCACAGACTTAAGACTCCATTTGGGACCAGCCATTTGGTTGTATAACAAATTGGTCGAGTGTCAG
Organism: Polypterus senegalus; assembly: GCF_016835505.1. Taxonomy (NCBI): domain Eukaryota; kingdom Metazoa; phylum Chordata; class Cladistia; order Polypteriformes; family Polypteridae; genus Polypterus; species Polypterus senegalus. Next base: position 73,685,375 of record NC_053159.1, on the reverse strand, counting down.
TACCCAAAATAGTAAGGTCATTGTAATTGAGGCTCTGGTCTGGGTCACTGCTATGCATACTTTAACTAATGGCACAGAGTGGCATAAACTGATCTTCGGATCTAGGCATCCACATGCCAGATCCATGTAGTGTTTCTCAACCACTGGATTGCAGATTACCATCGTTGGTTCACGAGGGGGTCACTGTCAATTGCAAGTTAGTCTTCTAAGCTATCTGCAGTGCTGTACAATATGTTTAAGGGTTTCTAAGTGAGCTTGTTTCACCAAGGTGGCGGTTTGCAATTTATGTTAGTGTGTTATCAATGAATTTTTCAAAGGCAAAACGGGGTCATGGGACCATAAAGGTTGAGAAACACAGTTGTAAGAAAGGCACTGCAGGCTGAATGCATTTGAATTAGCCATGTGGAGCACTGCAATGAAAACAAACCTTAAAGGGCCTTCTAAAAGTAAGAGAACAAATGAGACCCTGTAAAATAATAATAATAATAATAATAATAATAATAATAATAATGAATGATTTATTACTGTAGCTGCTTTTGGCAGTTTATAGAAAATATTATACTATTGCTGTGGGTGGCACGGTAGCGCAGTGGTAGTGCTGCTGCCTCGCAGTTAGGAGACCTGGGTTCGCTTCCCGGGTCCTCCCTGCATGGAGTTTGCATGTTCTCCCCATGTCTGCGTGGGTTTCCTCCGGGCGCTCAGGTTTCCTTCCAAAGACATGCAGATTGGGTGATTCTAAATTGGCCCTGGTGTGTTTGTGTGTGTCCTGCGGTGGGTTGGCACCCTGCCCAGGATTGGTTCCTGCCTTGTGCCCTGGGATTGGCTCCAGCAGACACCCGTGACCCTGTAGTTAGGATTCAGCGGGATGGATGGATGGATATTGTTTTCCTTCAGATTGTCGGCCATAAGTATGCATCACCCTAACTCTTTCTGCTGTAAAACTGTGCATGACTGTGTTGTGTTTCACTGAAAATTTAATTTCACATAAATTGTTTCACTCATCACTAGTAACAATCTGTAAAGTAACTTGTGTAACAGCCTTTAGTTTCGTCTTTGTGTATTTTGCTGTTTACTTCCTGAAGAAAGACATTTGTTCAGTCCTACAGCTCCTAAAATTAAATTCTTGTCTGAATGCACAATTCTGTCAAATTAAACCATTTTAATTAGGTATTTTGGATTTTATCTGTATTATAATTCCAATTTTTGTTAAGGATACCCAAGGTTTGAACTTCTTATATTGGCCCATGATTTTTTCGTACCCCTAAGTTGTCAGTTGCTCATATACAGTGTCACACATGTACGATTAGGAGGCAGTCAAAGAACCTAAAGGTGAGTAAAACATCGTGAGATAAGGGGTTGTCACGTGATACTTGCCTAAACTCTCTTTTCCCAACAGAAAATAAGAAGAAAAATAATCCCGCAACTTCCAGGTTTCAAAATGGCCGCGATGATGTCACTTCCGGCACCTACAAACCACCTCACTTCCAGCTGCTCAGAATGACGTTGTTTCTGGTTCCTGCTGCAACGTCACCATTTTGCCAACCATTTTCTGTCACCTGTTTTCTGTGCTATATAACCTAAAGACTTTGAATCATTGCATTTTTTTCATTATTGTCTGTACGACAATATACGGGGACGGTCCCCAAATCTTTATTTTGGTATTTGTGACATTCTTTCAACCACAATTCGCATAGCCGGCAGGATTATTGTTCACAATGTCCAAAGAACAAGACCTGAACACCGTTCTCTCCACTATAATGGGAGATTTACAAACCCTGAAGATTCAGATGGGGGAGACGAGGACCCAGTTAGCGGAATCGGAGGCTCGTGCTGCAGCTAGGATACGGACGGAGGTCACTCGGTCATCACCCATTGCTTTGACGACTCTCACTGAATCTGACAATACTGAAACTTATTTTTTGATCTTCAAGTGTACCGCTAAGCAGAACGCATGGCCGAGGTCGGAGTGGGCGTACCAACTGGCTCCCTACCTGAAGGGAACAGCGCAGAGGGCTTATTATGATTTAACTGAGGAGCAGGCTGCTGATTATGACGCTCTCAAACTAGAGGTCTTTAAGCGCTACGGCGTCTCTCCGGAGCAGCAAGCAAGAGAGTGGAGGGAGTGGCAATTTGACCCTGAGAGGCCACTGAGAACCCAGGACTTTGAAGCCTGGGGAAAGGTTTGTCGTTGGCTACCGCCTGACATCAACAATTCGCATAAGATGGCTGAGCTGCTTGTGTGTAAGACCTTTGTTCATGCCCTCCCCGAACACATTGCCCAGCAAGTCTGGAAACACAACTATGAAGACATGGATTCTCTAATAAAAATCGCGGAGCGTCATTGGGCGGCTTGCAAATCAGGGTGATCAGAATGGTTATCTCGCCGAACCCAACAGACACGTGGGGCAGCTCCTGAGCCCCCACGACAAGCTCCCAAACCTGCCGTCCATAGACGGGACAAACCAGCCAATCTTCCCCGCTGTTACAAGTGTGGGGAGATTGGACATCTGTCCCCTAACTGCTCCTTTGAACCCATGGATTGTTCATTGGTAAGGGGAGAAAGGTACTGTGCCACCGTGAATAACCCTTTGTCTCTTCCCTATAGAGGTGCAGTTATTATAAATGACAGAAAGGTAAGGGAAATGTTTGATTCCGGGAGTAACATTTCTATTGTTGCTACCCGTTTCGTTTTACAGCAACAGTGGACTAAAATAAAAACCAGTCTAAAATGTATTCTGGGAGATATCCAGTAATATAAAACAGCCAGATGTGTCGTGACAGTAGAGGGAATCCTGACAAGTATGGCCATGGCTGTGTTACCGGATCCTCCGTTTCCAGTTATACTTGGTAGGGACTGGAGTGAAATTATCAGCGGTAAAAACGTAACTGTATCAAAGAAATATTTAGGCTTAATGATGGAACAGACTGATCCGACTGCCTCCACGTCATGTCCCTCAGTAGCACGGGCTGATACTAGCACCCAGTGCGAAGAAATCAATGTCCCATCGTCCTCTGCGGGAGCTAATACAGTTAACGTGGAGGACGTGGAGGCAGTAGCCCCTCCCCTTGAGGTCGCGCAAGACCCAATTCAAGCTTTAACGTCCCAATTCCTTCTAACACCTTCATCCTTTATAAGAGAACAGTGAAACGATGATTCCTTAAAATTTGCTAGGAATGCTATAGTGTCCACCAAGGGTTATACAACTCTGAATCCCATGCCACCCACGCCGTTCTTTGTTATTAAAAATGATTTGTTATACAGAGTGGAAGAACACGGGGGTGAAGTGCAAGCATCATTGTTAATCCCACTCACTTTTCGGCGACAAGTGTGTGAATTAGCACATGCTCACCTTCTAGGAGCCCATTTGGGCTCTGATAAAACTTTGGAGAGGATAAAACTCTGATTTTATTGGCTGGGAATAAATGAGGAGGTCCAGCGATTTTGCGCTTCTTGTCCGGAGTGTCAACTTCGCCAGATTCCCAGACGGACTCAAGCTCCTCTCGTTCCCCTTCCCCTTATTGATATCCCATTTGAAAGAGTCGGAATAGACCTCGTAGGACCTTTAGAACCCTCATTAAAAGGATTTAAATATATTTTAGTATTAGTTGATTATGCTACTCGCTTTCCAGAAGCTGTTCCTCTGCGTTCAGCTAATACAAAAACCATCGCATGGGAATTAGTAGGGATATTCGCTTGTGTTGGGATCCCCAAAGAGGTTTTAACAGACCAAGGGACTCCTTTCACTTCGGAGACGTTCAGGGAAATAGCTAAATTACTCCATATAAAACATCTGAAAACGTCAGTCTATCATCCCCAAACTGACGGGTTGGTAGAGTATTTTAATCAAACATCAAAACAGATGTTACGTAAGGTAGTTAGCAAGGATGGAAGAAACTGGGATCAGTTGCTTCCCCTCGTTTTGTTTGCATACCGGGAAGTCCCACAGACCTCTACAGGTTTCTCTCCTTTTGAGTTATTGTATGGGAGACAACCCTGAGGGCTTTTGGATATGTTAAAAGAAGGATGGGAAGAGGAGGTCCTCCCTACTTCAAATATTCTCAAGTATATCGCCCAATTACGCGATAGACTTGAGGAAATTAGACCTATTTTAAAAGACAATTTAGAAAAAGCACAAGCAGCGCAGTCTCGTTACTATAACAGAAACACCACCATTCGGGAGTTTGTCCCGGGTGATCGTGTAATGGTGCTCGTCCCAACCTCCCATTCAAAATTGTTGGCACACTGGCAAGGTCCATATGAAATAAAGGAAAGAGAAGGACTCGTGGACTATTTGGTTAAACAACCTAATCATCGACCTAGTGAACGAGTGTATCATATAAATCTACTGAAACCGTGGAAGGACAGGGACATTAATCCCTCCTCCGGACAACCTTGTTCTCTTTTCATGTCATGTGCACATCTTAATTTTGGTCCTGATTTGACATCTGAACAACGACAAGATCTCGAACGGGCTATCCTGTCTGTCCCTAAAGTTGTGGACGATACACCCAGACGTACTGCGTTGATTGTTCATGACATCATTACAGACCCTGGAGTGATTGTCAGAGAGAATCCTTACAGGCTCCTGGAGGCAAAGAAAGCGGAAGTAGAGCTAGAAATTAGACAAATGCTGGAACTAGGGGTTATTGAAGAAAGCTATACCCTTGGTCTAGTCCAATTGCCCTAGTTTCTAAACCTGATGGCTCGTGGAGGTTTTGCAACGACTTCCGGCGACTTAATCAGGTCTCTAAATTCGATGCGTATCCCATGCCGTGAGTGGATGATTTACTTCATCGGTTAGGGAACGCTCGATTCCTAACTACTCTTGAAATGACTAAAGGGTATTGGCAAGTTCCCTTAACGGATTCCGTTAAAGAAAAAAATGCTTTTAGTACACCCAGTGGACATTGGCAATACAGGGTGCTTCCTTTTGGTTTGCATGGGGCACCAGCTACTTTTCAACATCTGGTGGATACATTGCTTCAGCCCCACAATTCCTATAGTACCACCTACTTGGATGATGTTGTCATGTATTCCGGCACATGGAAAGATCATGTATCGCAGGTTGAAGCAGTGCTCTCCTTACTAGCGTCAGCAGGGCTTCGTATTAACCCGAAGAAATGTTTCTTCGGATTAAGGGAAGCCAAGTATTTAGGCTATGTGGTGGGTGGGGGTACTGTTAAACCACAATTTAATAAAATTGATGCCATCATGAATTGGTCCCGTCCGATGAATAAGAGGCAGGTTCAAGCAATTTTTGGGCTGGCGGGTTACTATCGCCGTTTTGTACCGCACTTCCCTGAAATTGCTTCGCCCTTATTGAATTTAACAAAGAAACAAGTGCCTTTAAAAGTGGTATGGGACGATTTGTTGGACAAAGCATTCAGTGACCTGAAATTGGCCCTTACATCAGCACCTGTGTTGAAAACTCCTAATTTTTTTATTCCTTTTATTCTCCAGACCAACGCATCGGCCACAGGATTGGGTGCCGTGCTGAGCCAATGCGTGAACACCCCGTTATGTACCTCAGCTGGAAATTGCTGGAACGAGAGACCTAGTATGCTGTGGTGGAGCGAGAAGCCTTGGCGATCAAGTGGGCTATTACTTTATGATACGACCTATTGGGACGCGAGTTTACTCTGGTGACGGATCATGCCACTTTGCAGTGGATGTCTCTTCATCATGAGTCTAACCCGCGCATCACTAGGTGGTTCTTGGATTTACAACCTTATCGTTTTAGTGTCATTTATCGTAGGGGTTCCTTGCAAGCCAATGCGGATGCTCTCTCTCGTGTACACGACCTCGCGGTGCAGGTCGCCCGACCAGAGGGCTCTGGGCTGGGGGGGGTCATGTCACACATGTACGATTAGGAGGCAGTCAAAGAGCCTAAAGGTGAGTAAAACATCGCGAGATAAGGGGTTGTCACGTGGTACTTACCTAAACTCTCTTTTGCCAACAGAAAACAAGAAGAAAAATAATCCTGCAACTTCCGGGTTTCAAAATGGCCGCGATGACGTCACGTCCGGCCAACATGGATGACATCACTTCCGACACCTACAAAACACCTCACTTCCAGCTCCTCAGAATGACATTGTTTCCGGTTCCTGCTGCAACGTCACCATTTTGCCAACCATATCCTGTCACCTGTTTTCTGTGCTATATAACCACCATTTTGTTACAGTAAAGTTGTTCATTGTACTTTCAAGACTTTTAATCATTGAATTTTTTTCATTATTGTCTGTACGACAATATACGGGGATGGTCCCCAAACCTTTATGTTGGTATTTGTGACATTCTTTCAACCACAACAGCTAGGTCTCCTATGTAGTGTTTCACCTGTACATTTTCTAGGTGGAGTAACATGTTACTTTTCGTCTAAGTTAGAGACTGTGTGTTGACCTCTATATATCTGGAAACTGTAAAATACTGCATGTGTGTACATAAGTGGACCCTTTGCTTGATTAGTGTCCTTGTTAGGCTTGCTTCCTGCCTTTTTCCTAATTCTGTTAGAGTAGGTTCCTAATTTGAGAAACTGAATAGAAAAGAATGAATACAAATTGAAAAAAATATAAATTAATTGCATTTAAAATAAACCATGGTTCAGTCACATTTAAACACCTGCAAGCTTCACAAATAAGAATTATCCTTAAGAATTGGGTGCTTTGGCATGCATACTGTTTGAACTCAATCAGATTGTGCATTTAACCAGCTGTAAACTCACTGGATTGAATTTTAGAGATACTTCAAGAATTAAAAAAATGGCTTGCAGCTCAACAAGTGTTCAAGGCATGTAGAGGTAAATCAATATTCAAAGAGAAATGTACAGAATTGGAGTTGTCACCATGCATGTCTGAGGGACACTTCAAGGACTCATCCAAGGTATGTAATACCCCAGAGGGGCGAAAGGGGGCTCTACCACTAACAGGCTTGTCCTTTTCTCTTCCTCAGCCCAGTGAAGACGCCCCTTGAGGGCAACCAAAAATTCCCCTTGTGACGGGAGTTATTAAAGAGAGACGCCCCAGAATGTTGGTGTCTTATTTGACCCTGAACCTGAGAGAAGAACAGAGCTCCCCAAGATTTTGACAGGGAAGGAGTTTTCAGTTTACCTTTGGTATAAAGGCAATTTATGTTTATTTCTGCACCATCAAGCACCTATTTACTTTGTTGATCCAGAGAATAAATGGAGTGATCCAGCTAGCACGGAGTGTCTCTTCCACCTACCCACGGGGTTCAAAATAAATAGCCAAAGGTTATGGCAAGAGAATACACAGATTAAGGACAAGAAATGAGAATGAAAACAGTGTTCAAGTCAAAGCTTTGCTCACTTCTCATGTGATTCCTTTAATACTCAGTACTAGGAATCGTTTTGTGTTAGTTTCTAACTATATTAAATCTGTATTTAGTGCACAGAGTGATGTATTCTTCTGTAGTAATGTGTTTTATAAGAAAGAATTGAGATATCACAGTGATTCATTGGTTAGAGCTGCTGTCTCTTAGTTTTAGCCTAGCAACAAACTCCTTAGTAAAAACTGAAAATGACAAAAATATGCAGCATGTTACATGGAGAAAGCTGGTCATCAGATAAAAGAGGAGGTGAAAACAAATGATGGCATAAGATTATGTGACACCTCCATTTACACAGGCAAAGGAATCTGGAGGAAGGTGAACTACCTATAATCAGGTACATTTGTGTCTATTTTTCAACCTTCTTAATGCAACTGAATAGACAGGTGCATTTCCATAAACGCAAATGTCAAAGAAAAGGACATAGAATTGACCAATAAGACCTTAAATAGATAAGAAAGGCACTGATAGATAGATAGATAGATAGATAGATAGATAGATAGATAGATAGATAGATAGATAGATAGATAGATAGATAGATAGATAGATAGATAGATAGATAGATATGAAAGGCACTACTATTACACACAGGATGGATGAGCACTTGGCCAGGAGTCCAAAAAGATCCCTTACTCAGATGGGAGGCCCTGAATAAATGGACAGTTGTCCTGACTGGACGCGGACTTTATAACTTCCCTGGCCTCGACAGAAGAAGAGAACAGGGAAGGTCTGTCCCTGGGGGATGTTTATTCCCCCTAGGTGCTACATGGCAGCAGCCCTCCATATCAGCGCCCATTAAGGGGGAGTTGTAGTCTGGCAGCACAGCTCTGCTGGGGTCCATGGGTGCTGCAAGGAAGGTGCTGCAGGGAGATGTGCTTCCCAAAATACAGGACTTCCATATGACTCAGAAGTGCTTCCATCAGGCAGTGACCCTGGCACCGGAAGTACTTCCAGATCCTCAATAAAAGGGACCCCACTCCCTTATCCAGGTGAGTTGGAGTTGTGAGAATATGAAGCAACACTCGACTACAGGAGGGCAGTGCGGTGGTGAATGAAGAAGTGACTGACAGAATATTTTATTAGAGAAAAGACCTATGTTAGTGCTTGTGCTACTTGGTGGAGGTGCTTTTTTGGATATTAAAACCTACCATTATTTGAACCCAGGACTCTCTCTGTGTTCGTGTTAGGGTTCTTTCACAATAGATAGATAGATAGATAGATAGATAGATAGATAGATAGATAGATAGATAGATAGATAGATAGATAGGAAGGGCACTACTTTGGGCTTCCACCACACCTGGGAGTCCTTTCAAATAATGCTGATAGGACTCCTGAAGTGCTCCCAGGTGCAGCATAAAAGGGACTGCCTCACTTCGTTAGAGCTGCCAGAGTTGGGAGGAGGATGATGAAGCTTGCCAGAGGTGGAGTGAAGACAGAAGACAGAGAGAGAGAGAAAGAAGAAGAGAAAGTGCGGTACTGTCTGTTTCTTGCTGCTTTGTGCTGTTCTGTGCACTGGGGAACAAAGTAAAGGGTTCCACAGCGAAAATTAAAACGTGTGTGTTGCTGGACTTGTGCCTGGTGTCTGCCGGTATTAGGTCTGGGAGACGTGTGCCCCCTGGTGGCCACAATAGTTAGATCTTTGTTAGTTCCAAGGGGACAATTTAACATACTTACACCCTTACTGCTTTTCAAGCTTATAGGGCTAATAGGGGCTTGAGTTCAATACTGGGCTGGTGCACACTCTACTTAGTAATAAACTCTCTTTCTCTTGTTAAAAACAAAAACCAAAAGAAATATGTACAAATGTACAACTCTACATTCTTCAGTCTTCTGTGAATGCCGCTTTGTGTTTACTCTGTGATGGACTGGCATCAGCGGTTGGTCTCAAGATCAAATTCTCTGGGAGCAACTCAAAGGAGGCCGGCTGCTATTTCTGCCCTGTACTCCTTTTTAACAGCTTATTACATCCCAAAGTTGACCAGTGCAGCCCAGCTGTATATTTTTCAAGAGGTCCATAGCTAAGCTTTTCATTTGTGAGATTACTGAAGCTGACAGCTTTTGCTAGGAACCTCGATATGCAGATGCTGATCAGCCTGTCTGGCAGCTCTGCCAACTAATAACTAAAATGTGCTGTTGCTTAAGGCTGGCTTCACAAAATCCCAGTGGAAATTCACACCAGCACAGAGGCATGCTACGGCACAATGTGAAAGTGTTTAGCTGTAAAAGCAAACCTAAGGGATGTGGTGTGGGGTTAAAAGGACAGCTCTGGGGAAAGGCAATGTAAGAAGGAGCAAAAGCAGGTCTTTGACTAAAGCTCATGCTGTATCTCCAGAGGCCTCTTTGATGATTTGCTGCTAAAAATAAAAATTTGTATTCTTCCTCGGACTTGCCAATTTTATTTTGTGCTTTTTAAATCATTTGTGGTGGTTCTTTGTTACTGTTCTCCATCCATCCATCAATGCATTTTCAGCGTTATGTTTTGCTAACTTTATTTCTACACATTTTCCATTTTTTAATCTACTTTAGCATTATACTTTTTACTTTAGTCACAGGTCATTTTGTGTTTGTTTTGAACTATTTTGTATTTGCATTAAATGCACCAAATTCTGTGCTCTTCAGTAGAAATGTGCTTCATAAGAATGAATTGTACTGTCTTGGGGCATTGCAGTGATTCAATGGTTAGCACTGCTGCCTCTTAGCTTTAGAATCTCAAATTTGAATCACACTCCGGGCCACCACCTGTGAGGAGTTTGCATTTTTTCTCTGTGTCTGTTTTTAACAGGTCTTCAATTTTCCTCCTAAATCACACATTTGTGTAAGAAAACATGCAAGTAATTTAATTTGGGACTACTAGCAAGTGTATACATGATTTGGTTCTGAATGTGTCGATGTCGGGTTGTTTTCTGTCTTATGGCCAGTGTTGACATTGGCTGCCTGTGGTGCAGTGAGTGAAGAAGTGGGCTATGAATGGGTGGATGGAAGGGTGAATTGCGATGAATTTTCAAATCCGCTAAATCCAATTGAGGAACTTTGTGTAGAAAATTATGTGACAGTGTTTAAAGACAAGGCAAAAGAATGGAAACTGTAATGAATACACAGAATGTAACAGCTTAATGCATTGTTACAGAAAACAACGAAATTCATACATATAAAAGGTATAGCTTTATCAAGACTATCCAATAATACACCCTCAAGTTAAGGCACCTCCTAAATGGTCAGCCGCCAACTCTTACAGGTCAGCTATCAGCCCTTAGTAAGGCTCTTTTTGTCACGTTTTCGGAATACTCCATAACAGCTACTTTTTGGTCTAAGGTTGGGTCCTTTATGCCATTCACTATTGCTATCAATGTTCATTTCTTGGCTCATTATGCTCTTCTGTATGGTCTTTCTTCCCTATTGTTGAATCTTCTCCAACAGAGGTTGTTTTTTCTTTGCTTTCTTGCTGCTAAATCTATTTGAAGAACCTGTTGGAAATCCACAGACTGCCTATTAATTTCAATTTGGAAATCATCTCTTTTTGATTTAACCTGATTGGACCTCTTGGCTAATCGGGAATCAAGGACAAACATTATTAAATTGCAGAACTGGATCAAAATAATTTGGAACTGGATTATGGGTGGTACTCGCTACTGATCAAGAAAGTACCTCTTGGCTGCAGGGACCAGTGGGCTTGAATGCCCCTCTTGTTTGTCAGTTCGGGCTTCTCTAGCTACATACTGTACAACAGATGGATTAGTTTGAAGAGCTGATGAATGGGAGGGGGAGGGCTTATATATAATTTATTTGTGCTACCTATTCTGTTTGTCTGTATTTGGCTGTTTTATCATTTTAATATATAATGTATCATAGGACATCAGTTCTTCATAGGGCACATCCACTAACACCAGGCTAATTCACCTAACCTAACACGTATTTGTCTTAGGTGTTTCAAAATACATGGCTCACCCTTAACACAGCCCTAATTCTGTTTTTTAAAAGTTAAGGTGTACTGTACACCAAGGCTGCCATGCATGCACATCAGGGAACCCATCTTCCGGGCTCTGGCAAGGTTGGCAGTTCCCTGCGAGGATAAGGGGGTCTCTAACTTTAACAGTACCTTCTTTCTCTCTTTCTCGCAAGCAACAAGTTGCCACCTAAGAAAGATGAAAGTCCCCAGAATGCTCTGCCCCTTCTGGTTCCACCACTATAAGAAACAGTCACTTTTGGAAAGTGGCATCTCATACCAACCTCCAACGTTTGCAGAGGAAAGAGCCCCTGACTAAATTACTTTTGATTGTCAAGGCGGAACACACTTCCCTTTCTATTATTGTCCATCATACTGTCTTTCTGTTTGTTTATTAGTAAAGGGGATGACCTGTCAGGTACCTTAAACTGTATTACAGAAACTGGAGTGAAAGTGAGTGCGTGTGATTTCAGCTCATTTGTTTTTTGCAAGGGTTTGCAAGGGCATTTTGTTTAGAGGTCTCTGATTTAAAAGATATACTTGGCTATGAATTTTGACTAAGAGTTTTGTTTATGGGTTTTTTTGGGGAGTTTCACCTTCTGGGTATTGCTTAAAATTCCATGTGCTGTTTTTTTAAGCAGGACAAAGAGTACATGAGTACAGAGCACACAACCAGTAAATAAAAATACAGTAATCCCTCGCTATATCGTGCTTCGACTTCGCGGCTTCACTCTATCGCAGATTTTAAATGTAAGCATATCTAAATATATATCATGGATTTTTACGCTGGTTCGCGGATTTCTGCGGACAATGGGTCTTTTAATTTATGGTACACGCTTCCTCAGTTTGTTTGCCCAGTTGATTTCATACAAGGGACGCTATTGGTGGATGGTTTAGAAGCTACCCAATCAGAGCATGTATTACATATTAACTAAAACTCCTCAATGATATCAGATATGGTACCCGTGCGGTGCTTCATTGTTTGCTTTTCCCGTTCTCTCTCACCCTCTCTGACATTCTCTGTGCCTGACGGAGTGGGTGTGAGCAGAGGGGCTGTTTGCCTAGAGGATACGGACGCTCCACTACAAAATGCCGCTTTATCGCGGTGCTTCGGCATACTTAAAAGCACGTATCGATTTTTTGATTGTTTGCTTTTATCTCGCTCTCTCTCTGACATTCTCTGCTCCTGACGGCGCTCCTTTGAAGAGAAAATATGTTTGCATTCTTTTAATTGTGAGAAAGAACTGTCATCTCTGTCTTGTCATGGAGCACAGTTTAAACTTTTGACTAAAGGGTGTTATTTCATGTCTAGAGGGCTCTAATAATGTTAACAGTGTGGGAGTTTATAAGGGCTTAAAATATATAAAAATAACCATACAAACATATGGTTTCTACTTCGCGGATTTTCATCTATCACTGGGGGTTCTGGAACGCAACCCCCACGATCGAGGAGGGATTACTGTACAAAAGCAAAGAATAGACAAAAATCATCAAGAAATTATAATATACAAACAAAAAAATGAATTTAGAAGTCAGAGGAAAGAATAAATTAAAAACTACAAATTAACTGGAAAAGAGATCTTGGCTACTTTCTAACAACCACACTCAGTGGTGGTTTTTGATATGGTCGACATGGGCCGTTGCCCAGGGCAGCATTGTGGTGAGGGTGGCATCATGGGCATCTGCAAAAAAATTTTTTTTTCGCACGCCCATGTTGCCCTGGCATCATGCCAGCGCATTTTTTGGATCGCATGGGCACTGATCGGTTTTCTATTGCTCATTTGCAGAGAGTAAGGGCACCCTCCATTTGCGAAGGGGGATTCTCTGGCTGGCTGGAGTGGCATCTAATAACCAGCTCGCAAAATAAAACTAAATAAAATCAAACAAACAAACAAACACACACAAAAGCACCAGACATTATGATGTAGACTTATAATTTGCACCGATATGTTTTCTAAATTCTATCACACCCATATATGCGGGAAGTGAGCGCGAGGGCCCTCAGTGTGCCTGCTTGCTGCTGCTGCTGTGCTGAAGTCTCACATACAACCTATCGAAAGGGGAGGGGGGGTGCTTCCAAATAAAGCACATTCCATTCCTAATATTGTCAATCCAAGCCCATTATGTCACAATTTATTTTTCCTGGGTTGTGCGAAATTGCAGAAAAAAACCCTATACAAACCGAATCTGCGCACTAAGGTGTAGGTCTATTAGTTTACGTTGTGGTGATTCTCAGGTTGGGGGATGGGTGTTGATACTGGAGTGCAAAATTAACACCGATGGAAGATGGATAAGAAAAGGTCAAAGCCATCAGGTGCTCAGTTTAGAAAAAAGAGAAAAGAAGAGGAGGAGAAACGAGCAAAAGATAAAGGTAAGCAGATGTGTCATTGGATAATGGTAGGTATTATGCATGACATGTATCCTGAAACAAGATAACATTAATTAGTAGGCACAGGGAAAACTTCTGTTTAAGTTTGTTTGCCACTTGGCTATGATAGTAAACAGTAGACAGACAGTAGACACTGATATGGCGTATTGAATCTTTTGGACCATGTTCAGCATAATATTAATTAGCCATTAATTGGACAGAAGCATATTAGGGCCACGGTGAAAATAAAAATACGGACACAGTGAAAAAAAAAAAAACTAAATGTCGAGATTAAAGTCGACATGTTGACTTTATTCTCCACATTTCCACTTTAATCTCGACGCTTATGACGAGAATAAAGTCGACATGTTGACTTTATTCTCGTAGTTTGTCATTAAAATAGAACATTGTAAACTAAACTTCATCTTAAAATGAATATGTAATTTAGTAGATCTTCCCAAACCCCGTCATAAATTATGTAGAGCATGAAATACTTTGTGTTAAGAGTTCCCTGTGCCATATTAATCACTATGTGCTTCTTAAAGTGATTTCCTCTGCGCTAAGAGGAGGCACAAGCTGCGATCACCACACAAAATACATCAATTTCATGATATTCTTGCGCTCTGAACATTTACAATGCTAAGATAAATACGTAATATAATTTTCATGATTGCTGCTGTCAAAATCGGTTTGAGTTTCATAGTTTGTTTCAATTACGTTAGTATTTGCAGGACTTGTGTTGAAGTGACATTCGGCAGCTGTCAAGTGTTGTAAGCATACAACCGGTTTCATTGATAACTTCGCATCCAGCTTTTGAGAGTTGAAACATTCATAAACATCAAAGTGTCCACTACTGAAATCGTCACCTGTGAATCTAAGATGCTTAAGAGGCATTGGTGGTTCTCCAAAGGTGTAAAATATTTGGCCATTTCGGTACACATGAAAGCGACAACCAAACAATTCAGCAGCAGCCATCAACTCACATGCAGAACCATAGGTGAAGGGCTTAAGCATTTCACTCTTATAGTGCTCCTGTGTAGTATAATTATCTCCTGTACCGTCATCAGTCCACACCTTGAACCTGTCCCAGTCATTCAATACATAAGACACAATGTTCCTCCGAATATCAAGAGTGAGCCTGATATGGGCGTGCAATATGGAACACAGAGAATGGAAATGGCAGGCGGCATCTTTGGGCATGGAAACCACTCGGTAAGTGACAGTTCTTTGATCGATGGTGATCACCTCGATAGACATGTTAATGGGGGTACGGTTGGAATGGTAAAGGAAATGGGTACCTGAACAGTAAACTAAGTCTAAAATACCTACACAATAACTATAATCATAATAAACGAACAATAAAACAGTGGAGAAGCCATGGATTAAATAAAAAGGCTGCAGTTATCAGCAGGGAGACATAAATACCGTGGCGAAGCAAGGAAGGGAATGTAGAGACTGTAGCAACAGATGGCCTTATATGGGCAGCCAATTACGTGGGAGGCGTGGGGATGGGGGACGCAATATAGGCAGGCAGCCAACTACGTGGGAGGCATGGGGATGGGGGACACGACTGAGCTGCAGGCTATGGACGTATATATGTACGTAAATAGGATTCAGTTACGATCGTTACCGTAGAATTTCGAAATGAAACCTGCTTAACTTTTGTAAGTAACCTGTAAGGAATGAGCCTGCCAAATTCCAGCATTCTACCTACACGGGAAGTTGGAGAAAGTGATGAGTGAGTCAGTGAGTCAGTGAGGGCTTTGCCATTTATTAGTATAGATGAAGTTTAATTTACGATATTCTACTTTAATGACAAAATAAACTACAAGAATAAAGTGGAAATGTAAACTTTAATCTTGACATAAATGACAAGAATAAAGTTAACATGTCGACTTTAATCTCGACATTTAGTTTTTTTTTTTTCTTACTGTGTCCGTATTTTTTTTCTTCACTGTGGCCCTAATACGCTTCCGTAGTCTCCTATTCTCAATGTATGACAAATTATAATGGCTGTTTGTTAACCGTTTGCATACTATGCTACGCTAAAACTGGACGATAGTATTCTGTTGTAGTCTAGCTGAGTTAGCAAAAAAAATCCCTTACACTATTAGGTTACATTATTTAGGAAAGTTATCTTATTGTAATTACAGAGTAATGTATTACTTCCAAACACTGATGTTGTGATAGCCTATTCAATAAAATGCTTGTTATACATGTAATTCTGAATATTTGATAAATTCGGCAAAATTATGTTTTTTTTAATTATGAAAATGATGCATGCATGTATCAGAGTTTTATATTGGGTTTCTATTCAGGGGCACTTCTGAAATATTTTGGAGCACCCTCTGCAACTGCCACTGCCCAAGACGAGGAGCCGTTCACCTCCTCAGCCACATATGTGTCTCCACCAATGTCTGATCCCGAGGATGAAGACCCAATTGCGGCCACTTCAGGTGTGATTGTGTGTAGCCTGAGTGTGTGTGTGTGTGTTGCATAATATTTTGCAAAGACTGTTCCGCTACTTTGAATGCTGTGTATTCCAAATAACTAATATACTAACTAGTATGCTAATGCAAATGTATGCTCATAGAAATGCCTGGAGCTGAAGCCCCTGAGGATGAGCCCCTGCCTACGGACCCTACAAACTGGCCTTCAGATATCACTGATAGCATTTGAATACAGCTGGTTTGCAAAGGGCCAAGTAAGGTAGCACCTGATTTTGTTTTCCCTAGAAATGAGGGTGATGGAAGAAGTTGCCACCACCAGTGTTTTAAGAAAACACTAGTTAGCGGTGAAAAGATGCCTAGAAGCTGGCTAGTATATTCTGAGAAAAACAACAGCCTTTTATGCTTCTGCTGCAAGCTGTTTTCTAAAAGACACATCAATTTAACAAGTTCTGGACTGACAGATTGGAAGCATGCCAGTTCTCTTCTCTCCTCACATGACAATAGTCCTGAACACCATAACTCCATGAAAGCATGGAAAGAACCGGTAGTGAGGATTAAAAAAGGTGAAACAATTGACAAACAAGAGATGGCACTTCTGCAGGCTGAGAAAATGCTGGAGAACGGTGCTGCTTCATCTCACTGCTATCATTCAGTCTCTCGCAATCAGAAATTTAGCACTAAGGGGACACACACAAACATTGTTTTCTCTATCAAATGGGAATTTTCTAAAAGAAGTTGAACTCATGGCAAGGTTTGATCCCAAAATGCAAGAGCACATTAACCATGTCCAGAAAGGCACTTTGCAGTCACACAAGCTATCTCGGTCACCATGTACAAAACAAACTCATTGATTTGTTGAGTAGCAAGATCACTTCAACAATGGTTGATGATATCAAGCTGGCAAAGTTTTTCTCCATAATTCTAGATTGCATTCCAGATATTAGCCACACTGAACAGCTGTTAGTTGTGATTTTGATTGTGTCATTACAAGACAAGCCCCATATTAAGGAGTATTTTATGGGTTTTTTGGAAGCTGACGAATCCACAAGTAAACATTTCTCATCCATGATTTTAAACAGACTGGAAGAGCTGAAAATTCCCTTAGAGAACTGCAGAGGTCAGTCATATGACAATGCGGCCAACATGAGGGAAAAAAAAACAAGGGTGTTCAAGCCAGGCTTATGGAACTGAATCCTAGAGCTCTCTTTGTTCCCTGTGGAGCTCATGCACTGAATTTGGTTGTGGCTGATGCTGCAAAGGGATCTATTGATGCCACAAGTTACTTTGGGATTTTGCAAAAACTTTAAAATTTGTTTTCAGCCTCCACTCAAAGATGGGCCATCCTGAAAAAAACATGCTAACATTAAACTGAAGATATGGTCTGAAACAAGGTGGGAAAGTAAGATCAACAGCGTTGAGCCTTTGAGGTACCAAGCATCTGGAGTGCGAAAGGCTTTGATTGAGGTGAGAGACCACACCAAAGACTCAGTCATAAAGATTGAGGCCCAGTCTTTGTCTGAGGAGGTGAGATCATACAGATTCAGCATTTGTACAGTGGTGTGGTATGACATCCTGAACCAAACCCACCATGTGAGCAAGCTCATGCAGTCTCCCAACATGCATGTGGATGTAGCACTCAATCTCCTCAAAAAGACAGAGAGAGGTCTCCGCAACTACAGGGCAACAGGCTTTGCATCTGCGCAAATGTCAGCCAAGGATATGTGTGAGGACATGAACGTAGAGGCTATTCTGCATCAGAAAAGAATGAGATCTACAAAGCGGCACTTCTCTTATGGCTCATTTGATGAGCCATTGAGTGATGCCCTAAAGAAGCTGGAGGTGACCTTTTCAATGTTGTTGTTGATGCTGCAGTGTCTTCCATCCAAGACAGATTCACCACAATGGAAACTGTTTTAGAGAAATTTGGAGTACTGACACATTTTCCAAATCTCTCAAATGATGACCTCACTGAACAGTGTAAGGCCCTCAGTGCTACTTTGCGTTTTCAGGACCAATCAAACTTGGATGCCAGAGAGCTTGCACAGCAGATTAAGAATTTGCATGACTTACCATCAAAATTTAAATTGAGCTGCTGAACTTTGTGCATGACAGTGAACTCTCAGAAATATACCCAAATTTGTGGACTGCTCTGAGAATTGCAGTTACTCCTCCTGTAACTGTGGCTTCAGCAGAGAGGAGCTTTTCAAAGTTGAAACTTGTGAAGACATATCTGAGGTCCACTTTGTCTCAGGAATGCCTCACTGGCCTTGCCATCATCAGCATCAATCATGCAATTGCTGACCAGATTTCATATGATGACATTTTTGATGACTTTGCATCAAGGAAGGCAAGAAAGGCCCTGATTTAGATGACAATTATTTCATATCAGTGTGTGTTGTGCGAAGTGCAATCATGTTAAAATTAAGGCACTTTCTAAATAAACATGATTCTGAGAACTACACGAGTAGTTACGAGTACTACAGTCGTCTGCTAGGGTTGAACAACTGGCTACAGGGTTTCTGCAAGAAGAAGGATGTCGGTTTCATCAACAATTGGAATCTCTTTTTGGAAAGGCCGCGTCTCTTCAAGCGTGATGGCCTGCATCTGAACAGTTTCGGCGCCCGGGTCCTCTCCGAAAACATATCGAAGGTAATTCGTTTTTCTTAACTATCTATCTCTGCTCTTAACCCCTTCCGAAATAATACTGCTGTACTAGGACATGATGAATGTTTAATAGAGTCTTCCGTTAAAGTGCACACCATTAATACTGTAATAAGCAATCTCAATGCACGTAGAAAACCTAGGAAATACGGCATAAACTCCAATAATCTAATTAAAATCACTATTTTAAAGGAACAATGTATTAAAACTATAAAAACAGATCACAGATTAAACAAAAAATGTACACAGAGCGGCGCTAATAATAATAATTTAGTTCCTATTCCAAATAACAATAACGCACATAGTACTCATCTCTGCACCTCCGAAACATTAAATATGGCACTATTAAATGTTAGAGCTTTAACTAACAAAACGTTTTTTATCAACGATCTTATTTGTGATAAAAAAATAGATCTTATTGCACTAAATGAAACATGGCTTGAATTCAGATGCGCGCAGTTTTAATCGAATCTGCCTCCGGATTACAGTTTTACTCGCAAACCGCCAGGGAAAAGGGGCGGATTGGCTAACATTTACTGAGCCATTAAAATGTAAAGATGTCAGTTTTGGTAAGTTCAAGTCCTTTGAGTATCTCGCCGTTGTTATTCATGGAGATTCTCAAGTTCTAGTACTATCCGTGTATAGACCTCCTAAATATAGCGCGTCGTTTTTGAGGAATTCTCTGACTTAATGTCAATTTTAATTACTAACTATGACACACTCCTAATAGTTGGCGACTTTAATTTTCATATAGATAATCAGTGTGATCTAAAAGTAAAAGAATTTATGAACCTCCTGGATTCTTTTGATTTGAGACAACTCATAAATCAGCCTACACATAAAGCAGGTCATACATTAGACTTAGTGATTACTAAAGGACTGAAAGTTGATATAAAACAGATCATTGATATTGGTCTATCAGACCATTTTCTTCTACTTTTTAATATAGAAATAATGATAAAAACACTCATGAGAAGCATATTGTTAAAAACGCTTCTTTGATTCGCAGCAGCTTTAAAACTTACAAACATTTTAAGCAATCAGTCCGTTTATAGTGCCAGCTATAATAGCGAGGACAATGTAAATAGTAAGGTGGAAAGATTTAATTCTAAAGTGAGAGCTGCTGTTGACATAGTTGCACCTGAAAAGACAGTGAAAAAATCTTCTAGCATTGTTATACCATGGAAGACCCAAAGAGTGTCTGATTTAAAGAGAACATGCCGTAGAGCTGAGCGTCAATGGAGGAAGACTAAACTTACTATCCACCACGAAATATTAAAAGTCAAAATAACAGAATACAATAACACTGTGAGAGACGCTGCTATTTCTCAAGATTATAAATAACAATGCTAGTAATCCCAGAGTCTTATTTTCAACAATTGATCGCCTACTAAACCCAGGTAGCTCAAAGGAATGCCTCCTAAGTGCTTCCAGTGAAACCTGTGAGGCTGTCGCTGTATTTTCAATCAAAAATTAATGATATTAGAAATAACATAGTATATCTCCCCAACACTAAGGATCCTCCTAAACCCCAACATCCTGTTATAAACAAATTAAACTCTTTCACTAGGATAGATTTACCTGATTTACAAAAAATAATCTCTCAATTAAAACCCTCCACCTGCGTCCTTGACCCGATACCAACAAGGTTTTTCAAAGAAGTATCAGGCGTGCTAATTGATAATGTTCTGACATAGTAAATTCGTCACTAGATACTGGGGTCTTCCCAGACTGTCTTAAGACTGCTGTAGTTAAACCCCTACTTAAGAAACATAATCTTGACCCCTCAGCTCTTGAAAATTTTAGACCCATCTCTAACCTGCCTTCTTAAGTAAAGTTCTGGAGAAGGCAGTCATTATGCAGTTAAATGACCACCTAAATAAACATGCTATTCTTGATAAATTTCAGTCAGGTTTTAGAACAAATCACAGCACAGAAACTGCACTCGTTAAAGTAGTAAATGACTTGGGTAAATGCAGACAGAGGCCATTTATCTGTTCTCATCCTCTTAGATCTGAGTGCTGCATTTGACACCATTGATCACAACATTCTTAGAAATCGCCTTAGTCAATGGGTGGGCCTCTCTGGCAGTGTCTTAAATTGGTTTGAATCCTACCTGACAGGGAGAAAATATTTTGTTAGTTGTGGGAATTACAACTCGAAGACACATGATATCCAATATGGTGTTCCACAAGGCTCTATCCTGGGTCCGCTGTTATTCTCAATCTACATGCTTCCGTTAGGTCAGATTATCTCAGGGCACAACGTGAGCTACCACAGCTATGCTGATGACACACAGCTGTACTTATCAATAGCACCTGATGACCCGATTCTATTGATTCACTAACACAATGTCTGACTAGTATCTCAGAATGGATGAATAGTAATTTTCTCAAGTTAAATAAGAGAAAACTGAAATTTTAGTGATCAGCAATAATGGATACAATGAGGCTATTAGAAATAAACTGGATACATTAGGATTAAAAGTCAAGACGGAGGTAAAAAGCTTAGGGGTGATTGTTGACTGTAATCTGAATTTTAAATCACATATTAATCAGATCATTAGGACAGCATTTTTCACTTAAGAAACATAAGTAAAGTTAGACCTCTTATATCACTGAAAGATGCTGAGAAATTAGTTCACGCGTTTGTTTTCAGTCGACTAGATTACTGTAATGCACTCCTCTCAGGACTACCCAAAAAGATATAAATCGTTTGCAACTAGTGCAGAATGCAGCTGCTAGAATCCTAACTAGGAAAAGAAAATCAGAACACATTTCTCCAGTTTTATGTCACTACACTGGTTACCTGTGTCATTCAGAATTGACTTTAAAATTCTGCTTATGGTTTATAAAGCCTTAAATAATCTCGCCCCATCTTATATATCGGAATGTCTGACACCTTATATTCCAAATCGTAACCTCAGATCCTCAAATGAGTGTCTCCTTAGAATTCCAAGAACAAAACTTAAAAGAAGTGGTGAGGCGGCCTTCTGCTGTTATGCACCTAAAATCTGGAATAGCCTGCCAATAGGAATTCGCCAGGCTGATACAGTAGAGCACTTTAAAACACTGCTGAAAACACATTACTTTAACATGGCCTTTTATAACTTCATTTTAATCGTAATTTAACTTAATCCTGATACTCTGTATGTTCAATTCATCATAATAACTATTCATGGTGGCTCTAAAATCGGTACTGACCCCTACTCTCTTTTCTGTTTCTTTTTCCGGTTTCTTTGTGGTGGTGGCCTGCGCCACCTCCACCTACTCAAAGCTTCATGATGCTCCAACAATGATGGACGGATTAAAAGGAAGAAGTCTACGTGACCATCATCATCATCAAGCCCTTCCGTGAGAATCCTAAATCCAAAGAGGACTGTTTCATTTATGTTAGGTAGAATGCCCAGAGGGGACTGGGCGGTCTCATGGTCTGGAATCCCTACAGATTTTATTTTTTCTCCAGCCGTCTGGAGTTTTTGTTTTTCTGTCCCCTGGCCATTGAACCTTACTCTTATTCGATGTTAATGTTGATTTATTTTGTTTTATAATTGTGTCTTTCATTTTTCGATTCTTTAATATGTAAAGCACTTTGAGCTACTGTTTGTATGAAAATGTGCTATATAAATAAATGTTGTTGTTGTTGAGAAATTAATTCCTGGATTTATTTCTAGTAGGATTGACTACTGCAATGCGGTATTCACTGGATGTTCAAACTGTTCTTTATACAGCCTCCAGTTAATCCAAAATGCTCCTGGAAGAATTATCACAAGAACAAGAAAGTACGAACACATAACTCCAGTTCTTAAATCCTTACACTGGCTCCCGTTTAAGTTTAGGGCAGATTTCAAAATCCTACTTTTAACATATAAAGCAGCATTTCTCAACCTTTAAGTATTTGCGACCTGAGTTTTCATAACAGTTTTAATCGCACCCCCCCTAACATTATTTTGAAATGTAGATGCATATTTTATTATACCTACTTAACTTTTATCAACATTTATCTAACTCTATATTTATTGTCTAGTATCAGAATGTAGTTTAAGTTAATTTGTTTTGGTTTCAACAGATGTTGTTTTCATATTATTGATTCTTGTTTTCTTTTTTTCACATTTTAGTTACAGGGCCCCTAAACTGTGGAATGGTCTGCCTGCTACTATAAGAGATGCCCCTTCAGTCTCAGCTTTTAAATCCCGGCTGAAGACTCACTACTTCAGCTTAGCATATCCTGACTAGAGCTGCTGATTTACTGTAACAGAGTGCATCTCTGTTGTTAGTCATTAGCACTAAAACATAAGTAACATGATAGTTATAATTCGATACTAACCCTCACCTATTCTGTTTCTCTTCTCGGTACTCAAATGTGGCACTTGGTGCCGTGGCCCACCTGCCAAGTTGTTGTGCCTTCTTATGGTAAAGTCATCCCTGATGGAGGATTGCTGGAATCATGGGAAAGAGAGGTCCTTTCATCGGATTGGCTGGCCCAGCATTGTTTCAGCTGTGGAATGGCCAAATGAGGGAGGCAGCTTGATGGATAAGGTCTCCAGGATTATAAACAAATCCAAATCATATTATGTAATGTCTTCCATTGTTAAATTCTGCTATGTACTTCTAAATTTTTTATTTTTATACTGTATTGAGGTTTTGTTCTGTTCTGTGTATTATATTGTATTGACCCCCCTCTTTTTGACACCCACTGCAATCCCAACCTACCTGGAAAGGGGTCTCTTTTTAAACTGCCTTTCCTGAGGTTTCTTCCATTTTTTCCCTACTGGGGTTTTTTTGGGAGTTTTTCCTTGTCTTCTAAGAGAGTCAAGGCTGGGGGGCTGTCAAAAGGCAGGGCCTGTTAAAGCCCATTGCGGCACTCCTTGTGTAATTTTGGGCTATACAAAAATAAATTGTATTGTATTGTATGTTAATTGTGCAATTTAGGAATGCCTTATTTTAATTGTATCTGCCTTTTATACTTATTTAATATAATAAGTGTTATACAGTATGTCTTATTTTCATTTCTGTGTGTGCTTGTTTTATATTTAAAGTTCTATTTCTTCCAATTTATATGTAAGTTATTATGTTTGTTTATATATATATATATATATATATACAGTGGAACCTCGGTTCACGAACGTCCCGGTTCACGTACAACTCGGTTCACAACCAAAAAGATCGCCAACCTTTTGCCTCGGTTCACAACCACACACTCGGTATACGAACAAGCCAGGTTCCCTTGCCTGCCTGCAAGCTGAACTGAAAGGAGAGAGAGAGAGAGAGAGGCGGCGAGCACGTGCCTGCTAGGGAGGTGGAGGAGGAGATTGCTTCACGTGTTTGCTGAACAAGCCAGTTTCCCTTGCGCCCTCAGTTGAGAGAGAGAGAAAAGGCGGCGAGCACGTGCCTGCTGGGAAGGGGAGGAGGAGATTGCTGCGTGTTTGCCTGCCTATCTGTAGGCTGTAGTGCAGCAAAACATCCCCTCCCCACAGGCAGCCTGAGAGAGAAAGAGACCTGCCATGCTTTTTCATTTAAGCAAAGCCGCTCCTTGTTCATTGTTTTCAATAAGACGTGCACTCTCTTTGTGCTCTACAGTATTTCGTGTGCTTTTGCAGTTAACTATGGCTTCTAAGCAAGTGGAGTGTTGTCAGAAGAAAGTTTTGAAGAAAATTGAAATCGAAGTAAAGAAAGAAATTACAAAAGGTGGATAAAATGTTTACCAGTTTACTCATTTACCAATCGGAGAACCCTCGTGCTTTCAAGCAGCATAATGTAAACAAAGCCAGACTGCCAGTAATGTGGAGGGTCACAAGAACGTTCTTTTTGGAATGGCTGCATGAGGCTTTCACTCCCACCAGCTAAACAGCTAAAAGCACCAGAAACCCAAGAAATCACAGAGAGAAAACACCTGAAGGAAAACACTTCATGCCAGAACTCGTTTCATGCAAGGTTAGTTTTCTTGGTGGTTTTTGTATTACGGATTTTTCAAAAGTAATTTTTTTAGTTCATAATGCGATTTGTTGCAATGTTATTTTTCTCTTTTTCAAATGTTCGCTTTTTCCCTTGTGCTTAAAACTCATGAAAGGTTTACAGATGGAGTTTTTCATAGCGATTAGGTGCGATGTTACATTTCTCTTTTTCAAATGTTCGCTTTTTTCCTTGTGCTTAAAACTCATTAAAAATTGTTTACATGGAGGACTTCATCGTGTGATTTGTTGCAATGTTACTTTTTTGGTTGCTTGCGAGTTGGTTTTTAAATGAACAAGCGCTGATTTTTTTTTTCTGCTGTGCTTAAAGTCATTTTAAAAAATGCTGCTAAGCACGTGCTACAGAGAGATTAGAGAGCCGGGCAGTTGACAGGGAAGGGATTGGGGGGACGGATAGGTGTGTGTGTGTTTGTGCGCTCGCGCTACACAGAGAGAGAGCGTGGCGAGCCAGCTCCTGTAGCTGATCAGGGAGCCTGGGTGTTTTGTGTCAGTGTTATTCAATGTTTTTACATTAGTTTACTATTACACTGTGGATTCTATGGTGTAATTAACTATATTTGTGCTTAATCTGTACATATTTTTACATATTTACATACAGTTTGTACGGTCTGGAACGGATTAATTGTATTTACATACAATCCTATGGGGAAACTGCTTGGTACGACCAACTCGGTTTATGACCAAAGTTCTGGAACGAATTATGGTTGTGAACCGAGGTTCCACATATATAAACATATATATATGTTTATCTGGTTAAATTCAGTATGGTTCCGACAATAGTTTTTACAATAAAATAATCCTTAATATGTTTTATGTCTGTCTGTGTGTGTGTGGGGGGGGGTGGGGTTTGGGGGGGGCACCAGAGGGGGTGTTCGCCCAAGACACCAAACAGGCTAGGACTGCCCCTGACTACACTAATAATCAAATATAAATGTAGATTGCTGCACACAACTCTAATCCCATGACAATTCCAACACTGAAAAGAAATGCATAGTTACTTACATGATTACTGCTTAAAATCAAAATTATGTCTCACCTCCTAAAGACCTTTGAGAAACTGATACTGGGCTGTACAAGTCTTCTTGTGGTAGACCACCTGGGCCCACTGCAGTTTGCCTATCAGACAAAGATTGGAGTGAAGGATGCAATGATCCATCTGCTCCACAAGGCTTATTCTCACCTGGACAAAGCTGGCAGCACTGTGAGGATTATGTTTTTAGATTTCTCCAGTGCCTTAAATACCATCCAGCCATCCCTGTTAAGGGATAAAATCAGACATATGCAGATGCATGAGCCTATGGTGTCCTGGGTAAAGGACTATCGGTCACGCAGCTTGCAGTTTGTGAGACTCAAGGACTGTGTTTCTGTATGCAACAATGAAGCACCACAAGGAACAGTGCTGCCTCCTTTTCTCTTCACTGTGTACACTTCAGACTATAAATGTAACAGTGGGTCATGTTGCTTGCAAAAATTTTCTGATAATTCTGCACCTATGAGGTATATTGATAAAGGGGATGAGACCGAGTATAAGAGTCAGGAGGAGAAGTTTGTTTCTTGGTGCAAAGAGAATTTTCTGTATCTTAACTTCAGCAAAATAAAGAATTGGTTATTGACTTTCACTGAACAAAAGAATATCTATGTTTGGTCAATTAAAAGGGCAAGCTTAGTTATAGGACACACTATGAACTCCCTGGAGATTGTAGCAAAGGAGATAATTAAAACAAAACTGAGTGTTATTATGAACAAAGCTGCACATCGTCTCTGTAACACACTAATACTAAGGACTTTCAGCCAATGAATTATTGAGCATAAATGTGTCAAGGCTTGTCCTGGGTATGACGTTAAACTGCATCTGTCCCTGCAAGCAGTCCTCCAACTTGCAGGGAAATCATGGGGATTTGGCAGGATTGGCACTCCAGCCACCATAAAAAAACTTCACACACCTCCGAGATGACAGAAAGGACTCCTTTTTTGCTTTCCACGGGAGTAGCTCTGCTGTAGCCACCCATAGGAAGACTGCTCACATCATGAAGGGGATGGAGGAAAGCCCTTGGGAGCCCCATCCCCAGAAGAGTCAAAACTGTTGGAGAGCCAATGGGGTTAGGTCTGTTGGGGATCAGAACTGGTGTGGTGCTGAGGTGTTGCCTGCTGCATGGCAGCACTTGGGTCCCAATTAGAGGCGGCCCATATGGGTAGGTGCATGGAACGTCTTATCTCTCTGGCAAGATGATCATCTTCCTCTGCTGTCGGAGGAGCTGTGTAAACTCCACATTTCAGTGGCGGCACTCTCTGAGGTGTGCAGACCGGGGACTGGCCATACCTTTGTAGGTGTAAACACCTTTTATTGGTCTGGTCACTCTGATGGCTGTCATTTTCGGGGAGTAGCTGTTGTTGTAGCGGATTGGCTTCTTCCGATGGTGTCCGATGTCACTCCTTTCAACGAGCGTATTATGAAACTCAGATTATGGCATTCTGTGGGTGCCTTGTCTGTTGTCTCAGTGTATGCTCTGACCACGGTGAGTGATGTCTCAGCGATGGAGACATTTTATTTTTATTTACGGCTTCGCTCAGTGGTTGAGGGTTGCCAATGGGGTGGCACTCCTCTGGTCATGGGTAACTTCAATACAGCCACTGGCACTGACAGGGCTGGCTATGAGGATTATCTCGGCCCCCATTGGTCTGGTGACCGTGGTGAAAGCTGAGAACCGCTGGATCCTGGTTCCAGCGCCCAGAACCGCATAATTGGATTTGGTATTCCGATACTGGTGGTGAAGTGAAGGAAATCGATCACATCCTCGTGGGCAGACGCTGGAGGCTCTTGAAAAACTGCAGGGTCTACAAGAAGTGCCCAGTTTGTGAACTTGCAGATTTGGGTACAACTGCCGATCCTAATGTGATGTGGGAGACCTTCCATGGCAAGACCCTGAAGGTTGCTGAGGCTTGTGTTGGTGTTACCGGTGTTCCCAGAAGCGCACGGCTCAATGGCAACTCTGGTCTGTACCGGGAACTGACAGAGACAACTGCAAGGCTCTGAGGGCAGATAAAGAGGCGTTTTTTACAGGAATCTGTAAGCAAGTGACACATCATCTGTGATCTATCGACCCACGTCCTGCCTCCTGAGGAATCGAAGCTTTACGCACAACCAAATCTGTTCCTTGGAGAGTCGCAGTCAGGGCAGCTGATGGAACAGTCCTTACAGATTATACTGCAGTTGTGACCCACTGGGCTGGCTACTTTGAGCAGTTGTTCAAAGCTGATCCTCCGGCTAGAACGTTGGATATTTCTGGGTCTTTGGTCCTTAACGCTGATCCTCCAATTAGCTGTGAACCACACAATCTCACTGAGATTGCACAGGTAGTGAACCAGCTGAGTGGGGGAAAGGCTGCAGGGATTGGTGGTATCCAGGGTGAACTTCTCCAGGCAGGTGGTAAGGCTGTCCTCCTAGCATTGCAAGCAATTTTTGCTTCTATTTGGGAGACTGGCATCATCCCAAATGACTGGAAAACGAGATTTGTTGTTCCTATCTGGAAAGGGAAGGGTGATCGCCTGGATTGCAGCAACTACAGGGGGATAACACTGCTCTCGGTGCCGGGTAAGGTCCTTGCTAGGGTTGTCCTCAATAGGATCCATGATCACTTGCTAACCTACCAACAACAACAACAACATTTATTTATATAGCACATTTTCATTCAAAAAGTAGCTCAAAGTGCTTTACATAATGAAGAATAGAAAAATGAAAGACACAGTAAGAAAATAAAATAAGTCAACATTAATTAACATAGAATAAAAGTAAGGTCCAATGGTCAGGGTGGACAGAAAAAACAAAAATAAAAAAACTCCAGACGGCTGGAGAAAAAAATAAAATCTGTAGGGATTCCAGACCATTAGACTGCCCAGTCCCCTCTGGGCATTCTACCTAACTTAAATGAAACAGTCCTCTTTGGATTTAGGGTTCTCACGAAAGGACTTGATGATGATGGTCACGTAGACTTCTGGCTTTTTTAATCCATCCATCATTGTTGGAGCATCATGATGCTTTGAGTAGGTGGTGGTGGCCTCCACCACCACAAAGAAACCAGAAAAAGAAACAGAAGAGAGAGTAGGGGTCAGTACGGATTTTAGAGCCACCATGAATAGTTATTATGATGAATTGAACATACAGAGTATCAGGATTAAGTTAAAGTGAAGTTATGAAAAGGCCATGTTAAAGTAATGTGTTTTCAGCAGTGTTTTAAAGTGCTCTATTGAACTAGCCTGGCGAATTCCTATTGGCAGGCTATTCCAGATTTTAGGTGCATAACAGCAGAAGGCCGCCTCACCACTTCTTTTAAGTTTTGTTCTTGGAATTCAAAGGAGATACTCATTTGAGGATCTAAGGTTGCGATTTGAAATATACAGTAAGGTGTTAGACATTCCGATATATGAGATGGGGCGAGATTATTTAAGGCTTTATAAACCATAAGCAGAATTTTAAAGTCAATTCTGAATGACACAGGTAACCAGTGTAGTGACATCAAAACTGGAGAGATGTGCTCGGATTTTCTTTTCCTAGTTAGGATTCTAGCAGCTGCATTCTGCACTTTTCGTTGCAAGCGATTTATGTCTTTTGGGTAGTCCTGAGAGGTGTGTTACAGTAATCTAGTTGACTGAAAACAAACGCGTGAATTAATTTCTCAGCATCTTTCAGTGATATAAGAGGTCAAACTTTAGCTATGTTTCTTAAGTGAAAAAATGCTGTCCTAGTGATCTGATTAATATGCGATTTAAAATTCAGGTTACAGTCAACAATTACCCCTAAGCTTTTTACCTCCGTCTTGACTTTTAATTCTAGTGTATCCAGTTTATTTCTAATAGCCTCATTGTATCTATTATTGCCAATCACTAAGATTTCAGTTTTCTCTTTATTTAACTTGAGAAAGTTACTATTCATCCATTCTGAAATACAAGTCAGACATTGTGCTAGTGAATCAAGAGAATCTGGGTCAACAGGTGCTATTGATAAGTACAGCTGTGTGTCATCAGCATAGCTGTGGCAGCTCACGTTGTGCCCTGAGATAATCTGACCTAATGGAAGCATGTAGATTGAGAAGAGCAGTGGACCCAGGATAGAGCCTTGTGGAACACCATATCGGATATCATGTGACTTTGAGTTGTAATTACCACAACTAACAAAGAATTTTCTCCCTGTCAGGTAGGATTCAAACCAATTTAAGACACTGCCAGAGGCCCACCCATTGACTAAGGCGATTTCTAAGAATATTATGATCAATGGTGTCAAATGCAGCACTCAGACCTAAGAGGATGAGAACAGATAAATGGCCTCTGTCTGCATTCACCCGCAAATCATTTACTACTTTAACGAGTGCAGTTTCTGTGCTGTGATTTATTCTAAAACCCGACTGAAATTTATCAAGAATAGCATGTTTATTTAGGTGGTCATTTAACTGCATAATGACTGCCTTCTCCAGAACTTTACTTAAGAAAGGCAGGTTAGAGATGGGTCTAAAATTTTCAACAGCCGAGGGGTCGAGATTATGTTTCTTTAGTAGGGGTTTAACTACAGCAGTCTTAAGACAGTCTGGGAAGACCCCCGTATCTAATGACGAATTTACTATGTCAAGAACATTATCAATTAGCACGCCCGATACTTCTTTGAAACCAGCAACTGGAACAGTCTGGTTTTACGTCTAAGAAGTCTACCATTGACCACATCCTGGCACTGAGGGTTCTCATGGAGCAGAAGCACAAATATCGGCAGAGTTTCTTTGCAGCCTTTGTCGATTGATGGAGCTGCCCTGTGGGACATCCTGAGGGTTCGCAGGATCCCGAGGTTGCTGGATATCATGGCCGGCCTGTACACTGGTACTGTGAGTGCTGTGCAGAGTGAGGCAGAATTTTTACGTTTTTCCCAGTTGATTCCGAGGTTTGTCAGGGGTGTGTTCTTGCTCCTACTCTGTTCAATGCTTGTATGGACTGGGTGTTGGGGTCCAGCGGCTGCGGATCATGACTTTGCTGACGATGCTGAGTGTCGACCTTGTTGAGAGGTTTACATACCTTGGCAGTGACATTCATGTCTCTGGTGACTCTTCCTATGAAGTCAGTAGAGAGAGCATTGGGAGAGAATTGGGGGTCATGAGGTCGCTGGAAAGGGGTGTGTGGTGCTCCCGATATCTATGCAAAAGGACGAAGGTCCAAGTCTTTAGAGTCCTGGTGCTTCCTGTCTTGCTATATGGTTGCGAGACATGGACGCTATCCAGTGACCTGAGATGAAGACTGAAGTCCTTTGGTACTTTATCTCTCTGGAAAAACCTTGGGTACCGTTGGTTTGACTTTGTTTCGAATGAGCTGTTGCTCATGGATTCCTGAATGAGGCACATTACCTGCATTGTGAGGGAGCTTCACTTACTGCACTACGGCCATGTGGTGCGCTTCCCAGAGGGTGATCCAGCTTGTAGGATCCTCATTGTTGGTGACCCAAGTGGCTGGACCAGGCTAAAGGGTCACCCATGTAACACCGGGCTGCCGCAGATATCTATCTATCTATCTATCTATCTATCTATCTATCTATCTATCTATCTATCTATCTATCTATCTATCTAAGTTTAACAAAATAACAGCCAGTTAGACTTAGCCACTCTAACTCTCCTTGCTCTGTTGAACACGACATCCTCTCATCGTCTTCTTCAACCCCAGAACAAGCTTTTTTTATTAAAATCGCCACCCCATCCAGACTTGTGGTCCAGTCACAGAAGGACATGTCAGTAGGCCTTAAATGAAGAGGAACCAAAATATAGTCAACATCAGTCACTTGCCAGCTAAGAAGAAGTAAGGTACAAAAACAGCTTTTAAGAGAGCAAACTCAGAGCCAGCCATAACAAAATAAATATCTTTCCAGCCACCTGAAACACTTATGATTTACACTGCACTGCTCACATCTAAAGTCCATTCAATTACATTTATATATATACTAAACTTGAATAGTTGTGAAGCATTCTCCTGAGGCTAAGCCTTATTTGCTTTCCATCTTGAAAAAAACATTCTGATCATGCCAAAGTACTTTTAGGGCAGCAAAGATTCTGTCAGTAGTTTATTTTGGGGTTTTTTTTTGCTATTATTTACCCCTATTTCTTTATGTCTCCATTTGTTTTGTCTTTTTGATTGTGCCTTTTTTGTCTTTCGAGTTGTGTTTTAAATATTGTCTGGTCATCACTCTTTAAGAAGCTTTCTTGACCCTTGCTGAGTGCAGGGTCACTGGCTTGTCTACAGCTTATGTTTTTGCCCCTTAACTTTCCTTTTTTCCTTCTTAATCTTTCTTTTCCTTTGGCATTTCCAAATTAGCAAAGGTTGACTTAAGTATCTTTTGAGAATTTACTTATTGTTTAAATTGTTTGTGGAATATTAGGCAAATATTTTGGACTAGAATTTTAGATTTTCAGCTTTTCTCTTGTGTACTATAAATAGTTTTTGTTTATCTTAGAATGACGTATTATTTAACTTAAACCTAAGGAGTTTTTGTTAAATTAGCAATTGGGTTATTATATTTTTTGAATATTGATCCACATTTACTAATTTAGATACTTTGCATGTTTATTTTTCTTTAAAATTCTAATTTTAAATTGTGTTTTTTTTTTTTTCTTTGTTCATCTTGGCCTCTATGTCAATTTTTAAGGTTACTTCATGTTTTTTGAACATGGAAAACTGTGAATCTTTATCGAATGATTAATGATTCAAATCTGAATTTTATTGCAGTGGGATTGTTGTTGAGTGGGATAGGGTTTAACTGTTTTGCCTTTGTCGTTGCAGTCAGATCACAACAGCTTTTCACCTTGGTGCTCACTTCATCTCATCATCAAGCATGTCTTACCTCCCATGCGGTCCTCATGGCCAGTTGATTTGTGGAAGAAACTGAGCAAAGATAGCTTGGCAGTGGCTCAAGGAGTGAGAGAGGCACATTACATGACATAAAAGGTTGGATTCATATGTGTAAGAAATTGTCAGAAACTGGGCCAGGGTATCATGGAAAAGAGAAACAAGTCTTTTTAATCTAAAAGGCACAAACTTGGAAGAAAATATGTAGATGCTCTGGAAGACAGTATGAGCAAAGACGAAACAAGGTCAAGAGATAAAAGAAGAATGCAAAAAACAAGTAAAAAACACAAAATGAACCAAACATATGACAGAGTTTTCAAAGATGCACTACAGAATTAAAATGAAGAGTGAATAAGAGTTAATCCTTAAAAATTCTTGTCCCATCAACATTTGACAGTTAATAAAGGGAACTATGTGACTTCATCACAGCACATAGTGGGAATGCTCCAGTATATGCTGTACATGAAAAGAAGAGTAGAAGGCAAAGTTAATGGGGTAATTCTGACATATACTCTGTTTTTACAGTCTGTCAATTCTTAGAGAATTCTTGTGGGTTATTCTGTCAGAAAAAGGAGGAAGAACTTGGTGTATCTTTCATTGCAAATATTTTTTTAATATTCAATTTATTGTCTTTTGGTCGTTTTTGTGATAATACATAATTATAGACAGCTGTTTTTAAACTTTAGATTATAATAAAACCTGATAGAGGGCAGCCCAGTCTAATATACATATGACTAAATTTGGCCCTACCTTGAGAGTGTGGTACTGAGCATGTAGGTTCTGGGCACACATTATGCCATGTGCAAAAGTACAAGTTTCTGTTTCTCTCTATAAAATGTTGTTGACATCTATTAGTGGAAAGAGTATCAAAGAATGATGTATAAAGCACAAGTATTTTATACAACCACTGAGGATTTCAGCTAAGGTCAGACTACCATTTGAAAGACACCGCACAGAAATGGGACCCAAGGTGGACTAGCAAAGTAATAATTCCTGTTCACTAATAGGAATACAACCTTTCTACAGTCAAAATGTAACTGAATTATCCTGTAGAGTTCTGTAGCATGGTTTTCTAGAAATATGACTGAAAAGTGGAATCTTCTGGACAAAGCATGCTCTGTTATGTCTGAAAAAACACTAAGACTACATTTCACAGTAAAAATCTCATACCATTGGTCAAGTGTGGTGTTGAAGTAACTAGACTCCTCCTGACATGGGAGACTTGTCAGGATAAAAAAAACAGCAACATGTGCTCTCTATCAGAGGATTCTTAAAGAGAATGTCAGGCCATCCATCTAAGAGCTGAACCTGAAGTACAGCTGGACCCTGCAGCAAAACAGTCATCTGAAATACAAAATGATAATAATCATAGGCAGAGTTTTACATTTAGGCTTAGATGAACCATAAAACACATCACAAGCGTACTGCTCCATATTTGCATCCTAGCCCAAGTCATATATAATAAATTGTTTGTAATTTAAAGTTACAATACAACCTAAATCTCATGTTTAAAACTTTAAACTTTTGCAAAAGTACACACGTTCCGTTAACAATATTGAAATGACATCACGCTTTCTTTGTCTGCTTAATGCATTTATGGCACAACAACTACATTCTAATTTTTAAACAAATTAGAAAATGTATGCATGTGACATGTCAGTTAAGTGGATTGGCTTTGCTCAAGTGGCCTCTAGACTCGCTGAAGCCAGAGGTACAATATCTACATCTGGAGACAACTATGAGTGAATTTTACTTAAAACTGTGTGGAACAATTGACTGCATTGACTGAGTGTCACATTTCTTATCCAATCCTATGCCCCATGAAGGTGGCACTCAAAGTAGAGAGAGAGGTTTTGAGCATGCACTGATTATAGCATGTTGCTGTACCCACCACATGGTGAACCACCCGGATTGAGATTTGAGTGCAGCCGTACAACAGATAACACCTCAGCAACACACTGAACAGTATGAGGTTTTTTACAGTGACTGGAGTGCCAATCCTGCCACCAACCCCCAAGTTTTCCCTAGAAGTTGGAGTGCTGGATACAGATTAACGTCATACCCAAGACAGAACAATTGCAGGTTAAAGTCTTTGCTCAAGGGCCCAACGGAGTAGAGTCACTTCTGGTGTTAATGGGATTCAAAATGACAACCTTCCGATTGCCAGCGCAGATCCCTAGCCTCACAGTTAACACTCTGCTATAAAGCTCAAAGTATGGGCAGTGATTTTGAACTGCATTGATCAGAGGTGCTGTAATTAACCTGGTCCAACAGAGAGCAAACTTTGGATTACAATGAACCATTGCGACAAAAAGACGCTATATATGAGTGCCGACCCGAAACAGACAGATACAGGAGGCACACTTATAAAACAAATAAATGCTTATTTTCTATTTCTTCGCCTGTGGGCAAAACCTTTCCCGTTCCCACAGGCACAACACAGTCCCCACAAGTACAACTCCATACAATACTTTTATATCTCTTAGTCTTCCTCCACTCCTCCTCCATTAGCTTCGTCCTCCTCCTCCCGAATCTGGCCTCTGGAGTAGTGGCTGCTGGCTCCTTTTATAATACACCCGGAAGTGCTCCAGGTGCTTGATGACTTGATTTCTGGCAGCAATTCCAGGTGTGGCGGAAGGACTGCTCATAAGGGCTTAGCAACCTCAGCTGCAGCACCCCCTGGTGGCACCTGCAGATCCCAACAGGGCTGCACCAAACTCCAACTCCCATGAAGCCCTGTGGGAGTCTGAGGAACCGCTGCAACCCAGGGGCGTTGCCATCTAGTGTCCCAGGGAGGTAATGTACTGGACATGCCTGCTCCCCTGGTCCTCTCAGCGTGGAGGCGCCCTGGCCGCACACTACACCATCTACTGTTGAAAAGTCTCCAAAAACACTCTATTAAACATACAGTATAAATGTGTGTTGTGTGTACAGAGAGCACATTAAACATTTCAAAAATACCCATAACCTGTTCAAAAAATAAACATAACCAGTATCATCATATTATACAATGGCATTCAACAGTTTCAAAGTACAAATGGTAAATATGAACGATACGTTGTTGGAAGTGCTGTGCGTGCTCTCTGTTGTTCAGTGTTACAGCAATAGTGTAGAAGTCTATGTAAGCTTGAAAGAATTGATAGCTCAGCTTATGCAAAATATGGATTTGAAGTAAACGGGGTGTTACACCCCGATAAAAGGACTGCCATCAAGAGAGCTGATACCTAAGAGCCACCGGAGATGTGGATTTCAGTGCTCAAAACACCCGAATCAACAAATCTGCCTAACAGCCCCAGTGGATGCACAGATGAGGCTGCACAACATCCACCTTCTGACTACACATCTAAACAAATAACTAAACAAATGTAACATTGCTGTCTAAACTGGAAAGGCAAACATGACGTGGCAGAATAGCCGCAGCATTTTAATATGTCATATATCAACAGACCACAATGTTCATCTAAACACTCTGTGCTGTTGTTATGTCATTGTAGCAGACAGAAGATCTTCTCAAATGTATGGAGTCCAGTAGGTGCAGCGGTTGGTATATTCTGTTGCAGTGCTTATTACAACATGCAAATTAATTATTATGCTTCAGTTACCTTGTGCTACCGAGCTCCTGAACTGACAACAGCAATTTTAGCTTTTAATTTTCTTACAGCGTTAAGTCTTTTGTTCAGTATCTTTTCCTCTCTTACTGAAACCCCAGCGGCACGTTTTAAATGCACAGAGTGTAGAAATTCAGGCAGGGTGTTTTAGGAAGAAGTCCTGTAGGTGAAGCCTTTGCAGCGCAGGATTTTTCCGTTATTCACTACACACTGAACAGGTTGTCCCAATGATTATTCTCACTTCTGGACCCACACGACAGAGTGGCCCCTGATATGTGTATACTCATCCAGCGAAGGGCTGTCATCCTGATCAGCAACTGTTCCTGCCTTTTACCCTATGAGTTTCCCTGCTCGGGATAAATGCATTTCGAAAAATGGAAGGATTGATGGAAAAATTGAAGTACTTATAATTTTACTGTTTACTTCATTAAAGAGACATTTCTGTTTATAAAATATTTTGTCACAAGGTGTGTGTGATGTGTGACTGACTTTTGCTCAGAGTGCCACACCACTGTATGGACAGGCAGCATGACTGCCACTTGGTTGTCATTTAAGTGGCTGCTCAAGTGTCTGTTTGGACGACAGGAGCGTCTATTTAACAAATAAAAGAGGAAAATACCGAATATAAAATCTATAAGTTAAAGTGACCTCTCTCAAGCTAGGTCTAATACTAGTAAACTAGTTCGAAATTTATGAAGTACAGAATGTTTCTGTGTTTTAAGAATAGG
The DNA here is from genome assembly GCF_016835505.1 of Polypterus senegalus. Lineage (NCBI taxonomy): Eukaryota > Metazoa > Chordata > Cladistia > Polypteriformes > Polypteridae > Polypterus > Polypterus senegalus. The sequence continues at coordinate 73,648,432 of NC_053159.1, read as the reverse complement.
CAAAGTGTAAATGAGAATTGCTTAGGATGAATTATTGATCATATTCTTTGGTTATGAACATTGAACATTATCAACATACTTACATTAGCTGTGGTAGTAAAAACTAAATTTAAACTTGAGGGAAAAAAAACTATATTGGAGATTTATTTATATTTAGTGCATACATTCTGAGGGATTGAGGGAATGGACATTTAAAGTAAAGGAATTACTTAATCAAAATCCAGACCTAAAACATATTGGGTATTGTGGAAGATCTTAAAAAAAGCAAGTGTACAGTGTGGCAAGGAAAGCAAAGTGCTGATGTCAGGTCCCTCAACTAGGTGACAGGAGCCAAAACTTGTTCCAACTGTCTCAGGCACAAGACATGAATCTGTCATGGACACAAATAAAGATCAAAATCGCAGAAAACTAAAACCTCAGCACAATCAATCAAATTGATTTAAACATCTTTGCAGACTTGTCACCAGAGCACACCAAGTAATTTGAGGAAACAGCAAGACTCAATATCTGAGTCTACTGTAACCACCTATGGATTCTTAAAACAATTTGAAGTCAGACATCAGTGTTGTTTTGTTGTTCTAATGTGCACATTTTCTTAACTTGTAATGTTTTATATTGCAAAGCTGCTATAGTGGCAGTTACATATTTCTTTCAGTAAAGGTTCATTTAAAAAAAATGTGAAATTATTCACTGCATACCTGAAAACATTGAATAAAAGCGCGTTAGTTTTCAATTCAATACCATCAAGGATATATTCATAAATTCATATAATGACACAAAGACATGTTCCAGTCAAAAAAAGAGGTGTAAGGATAACTTAGGTTGTTCTTTCTTCAACTGGAATAGACAGAGCACTGAAAAAATGAGCCTATACCACAACCCCATTCAAATGTAAAGCTATGGAAAAGTTAAAACTATTGTCCACCAACGGTGAAACTTTGAAAATTGATACTTAAACTTCTTACAAATTAAAGGTATATACTGTGTAAGTGGATGCAGTCTCATTCTTAGTCATACACTCTTGCAAAAACCGAGAGAAATCAAAATTAGAGACACTCAAAGGCATTTGGATTTTTCTAGATGCAGTAGTCAGGTCAAGGAGTTGTGTAAGCAAATATAAAATGACTAGAAGTTTGCCCGAAAAACTGACTAGCAGTCATGCAGATATTTATTAAAATATTGATAAACTACCTAACTTAACCAAGCTACAAGATTAAAAAATGAAAGGATTGCAATTAACTGCATTAATAAGCCTCAGATAGACTTAACAGTAAAAAGGAAAGCCAGCATCCTTGAGATTATTGAGGAGAAGGACTACATTTATGTAGTGCTTGGACAATGGAATACCTTTAGTTGGTCATTGGTATACAGAAATTCTCTTTTTTTCCTTCCAGAATAAAAGGGCAGAGAGCCTAAGATTGACACACTATACCATAATAAAGGCTCTTGCATGACCATGACCATGATTGGTCATTAAAATATATAACTGAACATTAAATAGAGAGTAGAAATAAACACAGGCAATAATCTAGGTACATTCAACTATACTATAATAATGAAATTGAACTAAAGCATTTGAGATGACATTTACTGCACCAGGAGGAAAATGGTAGACAGTAGATGTCCAGTGATGGAAGTTATTTTCCCTCGGGTGGACAGCTTCCTTGGTCTTGGTAGATTCAGACAACCTTCTTTATTTTTTTTCCTTTCTCTGTCTGGAACAGAGGCCTGACCCCACATACTGGGTTTTTCTGTTTCATTTCTTCTGAGACATCTAAAATATTGGTAACATGTGGAATTATGGATCTCTAAATACAGACTCGGTGATGATGGATACCTTCATTTGTCATTTAGAAATCCAAAGCATATCATGTACTGAGTCAATCCTGTGATAAAACGTTTAAGGGTCCGTAGCAGTGTACAGTTTTTAAAATGAAAACAGTATGCGCAGGCTCAGTGGGTGTGGATGGCGTGGGAGCAGAACTGCGTGTCTCTGGTTTGTTTAATGGTGTGATTGGCTAACTGCATTCACGTGCAGATGCAATCAGTTTGACCAGTTTCCCCATTGACACTACATGGTGTGGTTGTCCTCCTATATCCTCAAAGATCCATGTCTGAGGTTAATTGGTGAATGTGGCTAGATCGGTGGGGGAGAAAGGTTGGAGAAAGTGTCAGGAGTACAAGCCAGTAGGGTGGGAGGAATGCAGAGCAGTTGGTGGTGCCTTGGAGGAGCAATAGGTATGGCACTCTAGGGGTGTGTCGCCTGGAGCATTCTGGAAGATCAGGAGCCATTGATTGCTCCAGGGCTCCTGCTAAACTAATGTCAGTGGCAGTATGAGTGGAGGTTCAGCTCCTACTGTCCCAGTGTGCACTGCCTGGGGTGACTGGGACAAGAGCCTGGGTGAGGGTCCAACGCTTTCAGTGTCTCAACCTATCTAAAAGAGTAGGGTTACCTGGCATGACGAGGAAGAAAGACGTCCCGGGCTATTGCAGAAAAAAGGGACAGTGGTAAAATCAGGAGGCACAGCAAGATCATGGCAGGCCAGAGAAGCATGAATACAGTTTGAAATGCAAGCATTGAGGCTAGTGGATTTTTAATGAATGGATTCTGACTGTGATTTTAACCTTGAATTGAACACTGTTTTTTTCTTATGGATTATTTATTGACTTTATTTATTATGAAGATTTGCACTATACTTTCTAATTTGAAACTTTTGAATTAAAAAAAGAACATTTGCACCTACTTCTTACTTGTTATGTGTCCTCTTGCCCAGCTCATCTCAGACATGACTATCGATGGTCCCGATTTAAAGAAGTATGTTAAAGAAGTATGACAGCTGCAGCTAAACTAAACCGTCATAAGTTTTTATTTTTTACTTTCTTTTAAAAAGTGTTAAGAATTTTTATTTTAATCACTATTTTTCCCACATTTGTAGGTGCAGACTACTTCAATCATTTCAGTATCTACAAACTGCACAAAGTAGTGGCAGGGGGTTCTAATTTGCTGGACCTTTAGTTGATAAATATCTCGGTGGGAACTCACATTTAGCGTAACATTTCCAACAAAAGGTCTGAATTACAATACAATTGCAATGCAAGACTTCTTAAATAAAATGTTAGAATAATACAAATGTCCTGTACTGTACATATAGGATGACAAAAGACAACAGCCTCATTTACTTCTTCCAGTTTGAGTGCTCTATCTTAATCTTAAAAAAAATGTTATGAGAGTTAAGGAAACCAATTAACCTATTTAACAGGTATTTGAACTGAAATAAATCAAGATTTAATTAACAAACCAGATCAAGGACAATAAACTACAAGTTGAAATTTTATAACATGGCATAACACTGAACGGCATATGTATTCATGCATACCGTGTGGGTGGAATGAAAAAGCCCTGTGTTGTCCTACCAGGATTCAGATGTTGTGTGAAGATGTGGCGTGATTGAGAGCGCTCCTCAGATGATGATATATCCATCCATCCATCCATCCTCTTCCGCTTATCCGAGGTTGGGTCGCGGGGGCAGCAGCTTAAGCAGAGAGGCCCAGACTTCCCTCTCCCCGGCCACTTCTTCCAGCTCTTCCGGGAGAATCCCAAGGCGATTGATATATGATATATCCAACCAAGATGAAATCACACAAACAAGTAGGCACAGGACAAACACATACATCGAGACAGAAACTATAATCCAACAGTGGTTGTATTCCAGAGGTGGGATAAGAAGCATTGAAACAAATAAACATAGATGATCACAATCCTCTCGCCATCTTTTTTGCTTTTTTTTTTAAAGAGAGCACCTACTTACTGTAGCTTCCCTCTCAATAACTCCAGCCACTCTGAAGCTGCTCAGTTGTGTAATACTATCAGGACTGCTGGGAGTTGTAGGAAATTTAAGTAGCACTACTACAAATTGTTCTCAGTGTGAGTGAGTACATGAGTGGGCTCAGTAATGGACTGGTTCCCTGTCCAGATTTGTTTCCTGCCTTTAGTTCAGTTTTACTGGGATTGTCATAGATCCCCCCAAATAATATTCAGTGTGTGTATGTATGTATATATATATATATATATGCATTGTGAAAGGCACTATATAGGCGCCTGACCCGACACAGACTAACAATGGAGGCACGTGTAAAAATCAAAGAAAAAGGACTTTTATTTTTCTTCAGCCATGGGGCACGTCTTCCCCATGTCCCATCGGCTCAAAACAGTTCCGCACAAGCACACCACAGTGCAACAAAATACTCTACACAGGTACTTCTTCCTCCACTCCTCTCTGGCAGTTTTGTCCTCCTCCCCCCGACTCTGGCGCCTAGAGTAGTGGCTGCAGGCTCCTTTTATAGCACCCCTGGAAGTGCTCCAGGTGCTCGTTGACCTTCATCAGGCTGCACTTCCAGGTGTGGCTGCAGTCCAGCCAACATGGGCTCATTAAGCCATGCAGCTCCCCCTGGCGGTGGCGGTGGCCATGGAGCCCAACAGGGATGAGCTCTAGTGTTCCACCATTGTGGCCCCGATGCAACCCAGGGGGACTGCCACCAAGTGTTCCGGGGAATGTAGGGTTTAGCCCATGGGTGTTCCTCCAGATCCAGTGTCAGAGTGGCGTCCCAGCTGGGTACGGGACCCAGCTGCCCACTACTGTATATATGTATGATTATATATGTATATGTATGTTTATGGTACGTTACACATAAGCCTCCAGAAGATATGTTTAATTACTCAGCTTACTACAACATTTATAGAAATGCTATGAAAAATTGATGAAAAAATACAAGAGAATTTGAGTAAGTTAGAGTGTAAAATTAGAGTACTTGCTGCTCTGCTTGAAGATGTTAAGCAAATGTTTACAAAAAGTATTGAAATAGTTGAACAATCAGCTTCTGCCGCGGATGAAAAAGCAATGGCTGCAAAATCACAATGTAAAGTACTCATTGACAAACTGGCTGCACTGGAAGATAAATATAGAAAGAAAAACAACAGAATTGAAGGTCTTCCTGAAAAATGGGAAAGTCCAAATCCAGTGAACTTCAAAGTTGAACTATTCTCTAAAATAGCTGGAGAGGGCTTTAAATTGGACATCGAGATCTCAGCAGCCTACTATATACATGGATTGAATGCCTCCAATCCTAATTGTCTTTTTCGACAAACTACAGGCCAATCAAAACTTAATGTCCCTTCTCAGACCAAAAGAAGAGATTATATCTGAAAACAACCACATGTGTATTTTCCCAGATTCCTCCCCTGCACCAGCTGCTAAGCACACCAAATTCTACAGCATTACACAATTCCTACATAGAACTGAAATCAGATGCAGCCTCTTGTACCCTGCCAAACTGAAAGTGGTTATTGAAGATCAGTTTTACATTTCTAGTTCTCCGGACAAAGTAGATAAAGACCCGACACTCTTTTGAAACACACGACCATGAGTCACACCATATTCCGGCAAGGCAAAGAAGATTCTCCTTGAAGTTTGCATTCAGGATCATTTGTAATGTAAAATTTTGCCATATCTATATGTCACATTTTATTTTATTTTTTACTTCATTTTTGGCCACCCCTTTGGCCGTGATATTTCTTCCATGAATTATATGCTATTTATGGCTACCTCTTGGCTAATTGGCCATCAAAAAGTAAACAGCTATTGACAGTATGTTTAAGCTTTAGTTATTATATTGAAATTTCATGCATTAATTACATGCACACATGCTATTGACTTTTTGTTAAACGTTAATTACATAATTTGCTTTTTAATTGCATAATCTTCGTTTTACAGTGTATTTACAGTTTTGTTTAATATCATACCCTTGGTTTATTATATTTGGACTGTTTAAGATCATAAACTTAATTTATTGTATAAATGTATTGTAATTTATTGTATTTAGACTGATATGTTACAGTACATACAGTATATACAGTGGGTACGGAAAGTATTAAGACCCCCTTCAATCTTTCACTCTTTGTTATATTGCAGTCATTTGCTAAAATCATTTAAATTAATTTATTCCCTCATTAATGTACACACAGCACCCCATATTGACAGACAAAAAAAAGAAATTTTGAAATTGTTGCAGATTTATTAAAAAAGAAAAACTGAAATATCACATGGTCCTAAGTATTCAGACCCTCTGCTCAATATTTAGTAGAAGCACCCTTTTGAGCTAATACAGCCATGAGTCTTCTTGGGAAAGATGCAACAAGTTTTTCACACCTGGATTTGGGGATCCTCTGCCATTCCTCCTTGCAGATCCTCTCCAGTTCTGTCAGGTTGGATGGTAAACGTTGGTGGACAGCCATTTTTAGGTCTCTCCAGAGATGCTCAATTGGGTTTAAGTCAGGGCTCTGGCTGGGCCATTCAAGAACAGTCACAGAGTTGTTGTGAAGCCACTCCTTCGTTATTTTAGCTGTGTGCTTAGGGTCATTGTCTTGTTGGAAGGTAAACCTTTGGCCCAGTCTGAGGTCCTTAGCACTCTGGAGAAGGTTTTTGTCCAGGATATCCCTGTACTTGGCCGCATTCATCTTTAATAAATACAACTTTTATAAATCTCTATATTTCCCCTAATATAAAAAGGCACTTTTTCTGAACTACATTTATATACTTTATGATACTTTATTAGTTCCAAATGATTAAACTTTTACTGCTTTAAATAATTAGAATTTCCTGGTTTTTAAAATAAACATTTTACTGTCCCAAACAAAATGTCTATAAGCAGCATCTTGCACATTGTTAGAATTATTATCGTTAAGTTTTCTAATTACATTTATTATAGTGGGATATTGTGATATGAATAGACTAATCATTTGTGAAAATGAATAAGCAAATTAACAAATAAGTGACAGTGACTTATTCTATAGGTATAATCTTATTCCATAGAAAGCTGAGTATTTCTGATGGCAATATGCACTTCAAAATATCTGGGTGTCTGTTACTTGTTCTGCCATCACAACCTTCTTGTGTGCCTTACAGGTAAAAAGATAAGGACCTCTTCTTTGAGAATACCTTTTTTGGCATTATACTGTACATTGATGTCTCATCACCTAAATGGTGGTATGGTGGTATTTCTTGTCCAGGATGGAAACCTTAACTGGGAGAGACAACACACAGTAATCAGAACATGTGTGACAAGATTGACAAAAGCTTAAAAACAATATATATATATATATATATATATCTATATCTATCGTTCTATATATATTGTGGAAGTTGACCCGGACACAGACAGGCAGACACGCTCATGTCACCCACAAACATGTTTATTTACAGTTATTAACAATAAGTTCAATGGTCACACAGACCCAAATAATGGTCACTAAGACCCAGTTGTGCACAAACCCCAACAATCACAGTCCTGGCCACAAATGCCTTCTTCTTCAGGCCACCTCCACTCTCCTCTCTGCCTTGTCCTTCTTCCACCCAACTCTAGCCTTGAATGAAGGGAGACGGCCCCTTTTATACAGGACCCAGATGAGCCCCAGGTGTTCCCGGCATTCCTCCTCTAGCCACGCACCAGCGTGGCGGAAGTGCCGGCTGTCCTCCCTGCAGCTCTCCGGGTAACATCCAAAGTCTTCCCCCCAGCACTTCCTGGTGTGGCGGAAGTCAATGTGTGTGTGTGTATGTATGTATGTATGTCCCAGCATCACTTCTGAACGGGTGGAGCGGTTTTCATGACACTTGGTACACATGTTTCTCAATAGTCAACTAAAAATACTGTAGGGTGAAATCAGCGCTAACCCACCCCCTTCTGCGTTGTGGGGGTGGGGGGTGATCTTGCTCTCTTGTATGCATGTTATCATCCAGTTGACATTCCGAATGACCAACAGAGGTCATAATGGAGGTGACTGCCAGCATTCTTTATGTTTGAGCAGCACCGCACCTTTGTTGCTTTTGAAATTAAATAGAGTTGGCCAGTTCCGAGCGTCAGCTAGATGATAACATACAGTTCATACAAGACCGCAAGACAAGCACATTAGTGAGTATTCATTGTGTGCTAATTTATTTTTATTTTTAAAGTTGTGTTTTTTTTTTAGTTTTTTTTCTCAAACAATTAAAAAAAAAACACTTTATTTTCCTCCCGAGCAATGCTGGGCATTTCGGCTAGTTATTATATATTTTAAGGCAATATCCAGACATTAAATTACTTTAAATCCCATATTCCCTGTTTTGGGCCTTTTCCAAATGACAAATTCATCCTTACATTTTTTTGGCTACTTCTTTTGAATTTATCTCATACAGAATTTACAGATTCCAAATATATATGCATGAGATCATAGCAACAAAAACCTGTGAGAAAGAAAATGCATTTTTAATACAAAAAATATAAATTATGAAACAGGATTTACTGATTTTTCTTCTTCTTGGAGCTTTCAGGGACAGTCTGTCAGAATCAAGTGGCTTAGGTATGATAAAACATAATCCAGCTTTAGTGGGTAAATTGTTCACTTATTATTCTCTCGTTACACAACCATCAAAGCTTGATGGCATAAAGCACTTCAAATCTGAAAAAATAAACTGGAAAGCCTTCCTAATGTTTTTAATACTTACTACAATACGTTCAATTTTAACAATTACATTTTAGGATTCATGGTGGCTCTGCAATTTCAACCCAAGCTTAACTGCTTTCGAGGACTGAATGATGTTTCCATGTTCTCCCAGGGGTTTATGTTGGTTTTCTCTACTTTCTTCCTTAGCCTAAAGACCTCTGATTTTGACTATGGCAAGCCAAACTAACATTTAGAGGTATTTCAAAATGACTGCCAGGTATCCTAAAATGCAGTTCAGCTTTTCAGCTTTTCAGATACCTGAAACTAATTTCAAGTTTTATAGTGTAATATAAGGATCTCAATTATTGATTCAAGCATGAAAAGATGCAAAGAAACAGGAAAATGAGCACATCAAAAGAATAAAATAAAATATGATTTATAAAACTTGCACACACACATTTCTACATAATTTGTGTTTATAAATCACAGTCATCCTGCCACCCTGATACAAACAAAAATGAACTGTGCTATCACACTGCTGTAGAACTTCACAGGCTAGCAGAGCAGCTTCCCTACTGATGCATCGAGTCCTATGCTGAGCTCTGTAACTGAGCATGCAAGAGCATTGCAGCACCTCTCCTCTGTGTTCTGGGGGTCAGAGAAAGGCATAAGGTGCCAGTGTCAGAGTGTGTACCCACTATCAATAAGCCAGCCACCTAATACAGTACCATCAAGTCCCCAAAACTATTTTGCTTCAAAATAAATTAATCATGTGTTGACCCAGGTCACCGAGCCACGATGTTTGACTGTTTCATCTTGGCATGACAGATGACTTGTGCATTAATTAAATGTCACCTCTTACAGGAGAGAACTTTAAATCAGACAGTTTACTGCATACGTGGATTGAATGCCTCAAAACCTAGAAGTCTCATTGTACATTTCAAAAATTACAATCTAAAGTAAATTTAGTGTGACTTCTCAGACTGAAACAAAACATCATATCTGAAAATAACCGCATTCATATTTTCACTGATTTTTTACTTTCAACAGCTGCTAAACGTGTTAAACAGCTGCCAAACGCATTAAATAGCGCTTATGGAAAGCTGAAATTAGATAGAGCCTCTTGTATTCTCCTAAACTGAGAGTGGATATTCAAGGCAAGTACAGTAATCCCACCTCGATCGCGGGGATTCCGTTCCAGAACCCCCCACGATAGATGAAAATAGTAGAAACCATATGTTTGTATGGTTATTTTTATATATTTTAAGCCCTTATAAACTCTCCCACACTGTTAACATTATTAGAGCCCTCTAGACATGAAATAACACCCTTTAGTCAAAAGTTTAAACTGTGCTCCATGACAAGACAGAGATAGCAGTTCATTCTCACAATTAAAAGAATGCAAATATATCTCCTCTTCAAAGGAATGCGTGTCACGAGCAGAGAATGTCAGAGAGAGAGAGAGAGAGAACGTGAGTGAAAAGCAAACAATCAAAAAATCAATATGTGCTTTTGGGCTTTTAAGTATGCCGAAGCACCACGATAAAGCAGCATTTTTAGAGGAGCGTCCGTATCTTCTAGGCAAACAGCCTCTGTGCAAACAGCCACTCTGCTCACACCCCATCCGTCAGGCAGAAAGAGTGAGAGAGACAGAGAAAAGCAAACAATCAACCACCGCACAGGAAGCATATCGTATATCATTGAGGAGTTTTATTTAATATGTAATACATGCTCTGATTGGGTAGCTTCTAAGCCATCCGCCAATAGCGTCCCTTGTATGAAATCAACTGGGCAAACAAACTGAAGAAGCATGTACCATAAATTAAAAGACCCATTGTCCGCAGAAATCCGCGAACCAGCGAAAAATCTGTGATATATATTTAGATATGCTTACATTTAAAATCTGCGATGGAGTGAAACCGCGAAAGTCGAAGCGCTATATAGGGAGAGATCACTGTAGTACATTTTTAGTTCTCTGGATAAAACAAAAAAGAGCAAACAAAACTGATCCCAACACTTTTTGAAATACGATCATGAGTCACATTGTGTCATGGCAAGTTTCTTTTTATAAATTTTCTTTTATAAAACTTTTTCATGGAAAGTTGTGTAGGCACATTTCCTGCCTTTTGTGTATGTACGCAAATTTTTAAGATCTGATCAGAGATACCTCTAATGCAGTTGATGGTATCTCAGATATGCAGTATATTCAGATATCTGAAAATGGCTTACTGTGTATTTCAAAGATTATCACATACATTCTGAGGCATTTTCAAATGTGGCTTATTGCAGAAAATACTTAACAAAGAAGAGTCTTAAGCCATAATTATATGTTATTCTATATGTTTTCAAACTTGGTCATCTTTTATTTGTACCTATAGGTGAAGCCACCATTTGCCTTCTTCAAAGCATCATGACAGACTGAAGACTCAAACAGAAAAGCGTCTTTTAATCAGCTACGTTCATTTACATAACACATTTGAATATATTTTAATTTTCACCAATCAGCATTAGATAAATGGAATACTTCACAAACACACCCTTTAATTAAGCATTATTTAAAGTCCCAAACTAGTTAAACATAACAAAAGTCCTGAATATATGAAATAAGACTTCTCACATGTAAACTGCTAACACAGAATAAAGCACAAATGAAGTCAGGACTTCCTAGCACAGCAGGCAGGCAGTTTCAAGCACTTTTCTCTTTTCCCTTACAGCTTACATGCTTTTGAGAAACCTGTAATGCATTTCAAAATATGTCAAAATGGCTTCCTGATTATTTTAAGATATTTCAAATACATTTTGAAGTATCATAAAATAGATATGGCATCCTACAAAAAATGGAAATTTTACATTAAATGATTTTGAGTGATCTCAAAACATTTTTGAAATATCCTGAAATGCACAACAAGTTATTTATAAGATATCAGAAAACATATTTGAAATATTTTCAAATAAATTAGAGATGTCAAAATGTACTGGAGATAAAAAATAAAGAAACTTACTTTGTGATATCTGGGAGTGGGTTTTTGATATGTGAAAATTTACAAGGCATTTATGCATATATGAAATGCATTCTGAGCGAACTCTAAAATTTAATTTGGCTTGTCATCATTTTTAGGTTTTGGGAAAGTATTTTGTAATATTTTAACTATATTTAGTTCAATGTAATATTCAGATATCCTATATTTATAAAGAATGTTGAAATTAGATTTGAGATATTTGAAATACATTTAGGATGTCTGGAAATTAATCTGAAATACAGTATCTAAAAATGTATTTAAAACATTCCAAATGCTGTTCAATGTGAAGTCATTTTGATTACACTTTGAGATATTCTTGAAATAACAACTAGGCCAATCTGAGATATCTCAAGTGGCTTTTAACATATCTGAAAATGTCATGAAATCCTGTTTACAAAAACCTATTTTCAGGTGTCTTGAATTGCATTTCAGATATCTCATAATGCCCATAAAAATTACTTTATAATAATCTTAAAATCTGCGGTGGGCTGGCATCGTGCCCAGGGTTTGTTTCCTGCCTTGTTGCGCCCTGTGTTAGCTGGGATTGGCTCCAGCAGACCCCTGTGACCCTGTAGTTAGGATATAGCGGGCTGGTTAATGGATGGATGGATAATTTTAAAATTGATTTATTATCAGGTATATTCAATTCATTTTAAGCTAACCAAAGTTCTTTTTGATATTGCTCTGTATGCCTGACATGAAGAAACAGGCTTGACTTTAAAAAGAAAGTAAAAAAAATGGATCAGGAGATGAAGAGCTAACAAAAGAGAGCCAGGAGTACAAGCAAAGTCCAAACTTGGTGGTCAGATGGTCCAAATATAATCAAAGTCAAAAAGGAACAAAGCAAGAGGTCAATAAGTCAAAAATTTGAAAGTAGCAAAGAAAACACAAAGTCGTGCAGACAGTACTGATCTGCCATATTTTATAGACAGGAAAATACACACAAAAACACAATAAAGTGATGTCTTACTGTAGAAAATAACTCTCAAATAACTCTCTAAAAGGTCAGAATTACTGCTGGTAAATCTTACATAAGTCTCCAGCTGTGGGGGTAGCAAAGAGATAACAGGAGTTGGGTGGATTCATTATATCCTGTATCCAGAAAAAACGGCTTTCTTCTTATTGCAAGAGTCAAAATGAGGTGTATTAAGGACAAAGAACAGATGTTTGCTAGATATTAAGCATCTTGCTGATCAGTTCCAGTAAGAGTGTTTTCGTTTTTGTATTTTTCTCAGACAAATTCATATCTGGTAAGAGTTTACTTTCAGCTATTAATGACAATGTGATTTTATTTATTTTTTTCTTCTTTCTGCAATATACAGCCAATGTCGGATTTGGCAGGAAGGAACAGATGCTTTGCTTGGTCATGCAGACTTACTCACAAACACAAATTATCACACAGAAAAGACTTGAGGCTTCTGTTTTTTAGATAAACTGATCATTCATTTTAACTGCAGAAACTATTGCTTGACATCTTCTTTAGATATTATACATTCCTAAATCAGACAATCTCACTTATATTTAACACATTGCAAACTTTGTGAGACATTTTTCCATATTTGCATATTATAAGATATCCAGTATATATTTTGAGATTCCAAAAATACCACTAAAATCTTTCAAGTCCTGTAAATGCAGAAATTTCTAAATATAATTTTCTGTGAAAGCATACATTGTTTGAAGATAACCTCCTGTCTTTAAGTTATACTCTATGCATTAGAATGTATTTCATGAATATTATACTTACCCATGTTAAAGGGTGTGTGAGAAGTACTAAAGGTGCAGGGCAGTCCTTTCCAGGCACAGATCTGGAGTAACCCCACAGTTATTACTATTAAATTAAACAAATTGAAAAAATGTAAAATGTATTCTTCTCAGTAGATCTGAGCAGAAGCAGTCAAATTCAGGTAGATTACACAAAAATGATAATCTAACAAGAGACCACATATTACTGTAATCCAAAACTAATAATACAATAACAAGTAACAGAATAAAATTAAGAGTAAATAAAGTAATAATCGGGGGTAAAGTAATTTAACACTGTTACCTTACAATTTCAGAATCCTGCAATAGTTATCTGTGTCATTATGATTTTTTTTTCAATACTTACACTAAATTATGATTTGGGATAGAGTTTAATTGGTGATTTTGAGTAACTAAGAGTGCCCTGTAATGGACTGGATCCCAGTCTAGACTTGGTTTCTGCCTTGTTGTACCTCGATAGGTTCTTTCCTATATGTGGGCCTGTACTAGAATAGGTAATTGATGAAAAAATATTACATTAGTAAGAAAAAACTAAAACAAACATACATTAATTGTCTTTAAATTCAAGTTGCATTTCTCTTCTCCCCGATTCCATGTAATCAAACACAGCAGGCAACAATCTGTCCTCCACTTTGTAAAAAATGTAGGACACTAAGGTTTGTTGCCTCACTACTGTCACTAGGATAAACAGATTTAGAAAATAGATCAATGCATTGTTCTCAAGGCTTTTAGCACAGAGGACTCACTTAAGAGCTTTCCATTTAAAGAATTCATTTTTTATTAGGTGCTTGCTCACTTAATTATTTCCAAATTACTTACGGTAATTTAAAAAATATCAATTAACAGATGACAATGTAGCCTAAAATGGAGCTACTAATTTAGTTCCATTTGCAACTGTGTGTTCATTATAAAATGGTTACTTTAACTTTTATTTTACATACTGTATTTATAGCATTCTGTGCATTTTTGCAGATTGATAGATTCAAACAATAATGAGGATCCTGTGAGCCAGATCACCCTCAGGAAATCATGCCACATGGCCATAGTGCCGTAACTGACACTACCCCATAATGGAGGTAATGTGCCTCATTCAGAACTCCATGAACAACTACTCATTCAACACAAATTCAGACCAGGAGTATCCAATTCATTCTCTGAAGAGACACAGTACCGAAGGAGGCCAGTCTTCATCTCAGGTCACTGGACAGCAGCTATGTCTCACAACCATATAGCAAAACAGGAAGCACAGGGAGTCTAAAGACTTGGATCTTCGTCCTTTTTCAAAAATATCAGGAGTGCCACACACCCCTTTCCAGCGACCTCATGACCCCCCATGCTATCCTAATCTGTCTACTGACTTCATAGGAAGAGTCACCAGAGACATGAATGTCACTGCCGAGGAAAGCAAAACTCTCGATGAGGTTGACGTTCTCTCCACAGACAGACACACTGCTGATGGCTGTGCCCAAGAGGTCATTAAATGCCTGGATCTTGGTTTTTATCCAAGACACTCACAAGCACAGACACTCAGACTCCTTGCTCAGTCTCTCAAGAGCCCCGATCAAAGCCTCTATTGACTCCATGAATATCACAGCATCATCAGCAAAGTCAAGATCAGTGAATCTTTCTTCACCGACAGATACCCCTCCCAACAGTCCTTCTCCCAAAACCCTGCCTAACACCTAGTCCATGTAAGCATTGAACAGAGTGGGAGCAAGAACACATCACTTACAACCCCAGAATTAATTGGGAAAAACAGAAATAGGATCCGGGATCACTTGCTCACCCTTCATCGACCTGAACTATCTAGTTTTAACACCTAAGAAGTCTACCATCGACCACTTTCTGGCTCTGAAGGCTCTAATAGAGTGCAAACACGAATATCAGAAGAGCTTCTTTGCAGCCTTTGTCGATTTTCATAAAGCGTACATCTCAGTTGATTGAGCTTCCCTGTGGGACATCCTGAAACTTCGCGGCATCCCTCTGAAGTTGCTGGATATCATGCCCAACCTGTACACCGATATTGTGAGTGCTGTGCACAGTGGAGGCAGAACCTCTGTGTTCTTCCCAGTTGATTCTAAAAATTTACATCATGATATAATTATAAATTACAATGGTTACAGTATATATATAATACGTTACAATATATATGCATACACTTTTTGGACTGAATTCAGTTTAGGTGCTTCTCTCACCCAATTAGGCTAACAGTGGATAGTTCAACTGTTATGTTTCTTATCATAAAGAGCTTATTAATCAACTAAAGTAATTCCAAAATACCTGTTCTGTGCAAAATAATAAAATAAAAACTGAAAAAGAAAAGAAACACAAAAAATCTATTTGTCCATGCCCTTTAAGACACAGACTTTCAGAAAATGTATGTACTTTAAAGACTATACAGTAAAAAAATGAAAGTTTAAAAAATGTAAAAAGTATTTGAAGAGGTATTCTTCTCAGTTCCTTTTGTTTCTCATTGAACAAAATGAGGCAAACCTAACTAGACTTTAATATTGCCTTTCAAAGCATTTGAACATGAAGAAAAGTGATATAAATGACAAACCAAAGAAAATGTACATCTCCTTTGATTGCATACTGCCTCAGCGTAGGCTATCGAAACAAGTCCCACAATCCAGCCCAACAAAGAAAGCTTTTGCACCTTGTCACGTTACTGACATGAAGTGGTCTCAAGTGCATACTTTTCAATTTACTACAGAAATCGATGTTGGTGGACAATTTATGAAAATGATATTGTAATGAAGGAATACTGTATCATTATGTGTACCAAACCAAACATCTGCAGTTCCATTGCATTCAATCATACACTTCAACATACTGTACATGGTGTGGAGGACTGCCGGCTTCTCATGCTGGTCCTCACACCCAGGCCGCCAGGAGGAGCCCTCCTGACAGCAGGATAGTGCCCCGAGGTCCAGCAGGGCCTCATGGACTTTGTAGTATTTATACACAGCCCTGCTGGATACCTTGGGGGCCACCAGGAGTCGCTGTGGGGGGGCTTATGGGCTCTTTTGTGCCCTATAACCTGGGAGTACGTCATGGTCATGTGACAGGAAGGAACGACGTGCTCCCGGGTTGAATAAAAGGACTGATTGCCCTGACCCAGAAGGAATTAGGAACTATGGATTGAAGGGACAGAAACACCTCCGGGTCAGGGGCAATAAAAGGACGGTGCCTCAGTCCAGACACTGAGCTGTGCTGGGTGGGAAAGGAGCAAAGTGTCTGGGCGAGGAGGAGTGGTTATTGTGTTGATTTATTATATGAGTAGTGTGGAGGGTGCTTGGTGCACTGTGAGTCAAAATAAAAAGTATTGGACTTTTACCTGCTGTTTGGAGTCATCCCTGAGGGTTCAAGGGAGCACTAGCGCCCCCTACTGCCACAATGGATTGAAAGAGGTATTTAAAAAAGCATTTTGTTGCTTACTTTTAACTTTATACTTAGAGTTTTCTCCTACTTTTGTAAAACCTCTGTGATGCCCCTTTTCTCTTGGTGCCCTAAGCATGTGATTATTTTGCCTAATTTGTTAATCCAGGACTCCATTATTATCATTATCATAGACTGTGGAATGTATCCACATGCATTTATCCATCCATTTTCTAACCCGCTGAATCCAAACACAGGGGTCTGCTGGAGTCAATCCCAGCCAATACAGGGCACAAGGCAGGAACCAATCCTGGGCAGGGTGCCAATCCACCACAGGACACACACAAACACACACTAGGGCCAATTTAGAATCTCCAATCCACCTAACCTGCAGGTCTTTGGATTGTGGGAGCATCCGGAGGAAACCCACACAGACACAGGGAGAACATGCAAACTCCACGCAGGGAAGCGAACCCGGGTCTCCTAACTGCGAGGCAGCAGCGCTACCACTGCGCCACCGTGCCGCTCCATGCGTTTATTAAATCACAAATATATATCTTTTTTTAGCAACACAGATTAAAGGTCATTGTCTTGTAATCGTCACTTTCCTCATCCTTGCATTCTTTTAGTTATTGAGTTATTTAATGTTTGTAAAATGCATACAGTATGTGAGAATTCTGCATAAAGCGCGCTAATTGAGTTTGGAATTACCATTTCAAAAATCATTGTGTCATCACATCATACAGCATATAAAATATAATGTAGCAACCCAAGGTATGGCAGAGAAAGAACTGACAAAGACTCAAGCAGCTGTAGCACTTGAAAGGAATGTTCAGTGTCCCTGTAAAAAACCCTGATTCATGGACAGTGGAATCAAATGTAGGGCTCCGGCCTCTTTACTTTGATTTATGTTAAAAGTTGTAATTTGCTTTGTTATTGTAGCAACTCAGTCTGTGGCGCTTAAAAAGAGTTGATATAAATAGTGCATCAAGTCAGACCCAGCAGCTGGTGTAGAGTGAAGACTCAAATGGACTACACATGAGGACTACACACGAATTTATACCAATTCAATTGCTGAAACAAACCCACCATTAGTTTTAGGACATGTAGGCTATATACTTCTTAATTGTAAGTGAAAACTCAAATTTAGCTATAGAAAGCTGAACTTTTTTCATAATTAGCTCCTAATTTTGTTTGTTGTGTGGATATGAGGGCAGCCTCTCCTGCTACGTCTTTGAAATTCTTTACATCTGCACAGCTGTAACAGCACATGCCATGTTGTGTCAAAGGACAGGTAGCAAAGACAGTGTGGAAGAAAAATTAGACTATGATATCTTTCCATATTAAAGTATAGCATCCATCTTAGAAGTATTAAAGGGTTAATAAATGTTAGAAACCTGTTCAGGCATATCAGGAAACCAGACAAAGTGAACAACAAAGATAAGTATAAACCAGGAGCAGGTTGATGTGATATGCAAAATGTATGATTAAGAGATCCACAGATACTTTATTTAACTGTAAAGTGATTTTAATAAATATTTATGCACCCAATGTTGATAATAGAGAATTCATACAAAATGTATTTGCATCCATTCCCAATGTGAACACTCATAAAATTATAATGGCTGGAGACTTTAATTGTGTTTTAAATCTAGACCTAGATAGGTCTCCTGCCACAGGGGCGATGACATCTAACACTGCAAAGACAATTACATAGTTTGTAACTGACCACAACTTATAAGACCCCTGGAGATTTCTAAACCCAAACTCAAGAGCATATTCCTTCTACTCACCAGTGCATCATTGCTACTCAAGAATTAATTGTTTCGTTGTAAATCAAAACTTCTTCCCTACGATTAAATCTTGTAAGTGTGACACTATTGTTATTTCTGACCATGCCCCCTTCATTTTGGAGCTAAAATGACTATGCCCCACATAATCATATCGCAGATGGCATCTTAATCCACTTTTATTAGCAGACGAGAACTGCACAGAATTTATATCTAAGCAAATCAATTTTTTGCATCAATATTTTACAAATACACCCTCAGAGGCTTCTGCAGGAACACTCTGGAAAACCCTGAAGGCCTTCTTAAGAGAACAGATTATCTCGTATCTTTCCCACAAAAATAAATTGGAAACCAAGAAGGCATCGGAGCTTATCAATAAAATTACTAGAATAGATCAAGAACATGCCAGGTGTCCAAGTGAGATGCTTCATAGGAAAAGGCTGGCTCTGCATTCAGAGCTCAACCTCTTAACAACTAAAGAAACTTAACAACTCATACTTAAATCAAGACATCATTATTATGAACATGGAGAGAAAGCTAATAAGATCTTAGCTCAACAAATCCACAAGCAAGAAGTTCGCAATACAATTCCAGCAATCACCAGCACAAACAGAGACAAAATCATTGACCATAAAAATATATTGCACACATTTAGAGACTACTATTAATTCTTATACTCTACTGAGATTAAAGAAAACAAGACACAAACTAAGGCATTCCTGGATGCATTACAGATATAATAGATATTCTTATGGCAGAGAATTGGATAAACCTCTGCAACTATCAGAATTACTAGATGATATAAACTCACTGCAGAGTGGGAAAGCTGCAGGCCCTGATGGCTACCCTGCCAAATTTTATAAGAAATTCTCAACTCAGCTAGCTCCTCTTCTATCAGCAACATTTACAGAAACTAGAGAATATAAAATTCTACCTCTAATTATACTGTCTTTCCTAAACAAAATAAGTACTTATTAAAATGTGCATTGTACAGACCAATCTCATTTCTGAATAAACAATGTTAAGATACTCTCCAAAGTCCTAGCTAGAAGGATGGGGAAAGTGCTGACTTTGGTAATATCACAAGACCAAACTGGATTTATTAAAGGCAGGCATTTAGCTTCCAATCTTCAAAGCCTGTTTAATTTAATATATTCACCAAAAAAGTCAAACACCCCGGAGATATTATTATCATTGGATGCAGAAAAAGCATTTGACATGGTTGAATGGAAATACCTTTTCACTACATTGGAGATATTTGGGTTTGGCCTGAACATTTGTACATGGATCAAACTACTGTATACCAATCCAAAAGCTTCAGTTGGTATTAACAACATCAATTCAGACTGCTTTAAACTACAGTGTGGTACCAGACAAGGATGCCCCTTGTCACCACTGCTTTTTGCAATCACCATTGAGCCACTTGCAATTCACTGTCAAAATGCTATTGAGATAAAGGGGATTATCAAAGAAGGACTGGAAAAGAAAGTTTCTCTATATGCAGATGATATGGTACTAAATATGTCGAACCCACAAAATACTGTGCCTGCAGTCCTAATAGCACTAACACAGTTTCAAAAGATTTCTGGTCTTAGAATCAATTTGAAAAAAAGTGTGCTCTACCCAGTGAATTCTCAAGCATACAATATACAATAGCAGATAAGTTTAAATACCTAGGGGTAAACATCACAAGTAAATTTAAAGCTCTTTATCAACAAAATTATGCCATCTGTATAGAAAAAATTCAGCAAGACTTGCATAGATGGTCAACCTTTCATTTCACTTTAACTGTAAGAATTAACATTGTTAAGATGAATATCCTTCCTAAGCTTCTCTTTATATTTCAAAACATTCCAATATAAATCAATAGATCATTTTTAAGAAATTAGACTCAACCATAACCTCATTTATTTGGAATTCAAAACATCCATGTATCCAAAGAGCAACCCTACAAAGACCTAAGGCGGAAGGCGGCATGGCTCTACCTAACTTTCAGTTTTATTACTGGGTAGCAAATATACAAATTATTAAAACCTGGACATGAACATAAATAGAAAAACATACACATTCTTGGTCTGCAATAGAAATAAAATCCTGCAGTACTTCTTTATATTCCTTGCTTTGTACCCCAATAAGCACAAGTTATCGGCAATATACTAACAACCCAATTTTGCTTCACTCACTCAGAATATAGAACCAATGTAGGAAGTATTTTGAGATAGAGAAGCTTTTATCTGTGGCATCTCTGCACAAGAACCACCTTTTTCCACCCTCTCAAACGTACACAGATTTTAATACCTGGAAAATATCTGGTATTAAATCATTTAGAGATCTGTACATAGGCAACGTTTTTGCATCCTACGAACAATTACACTCCAAACTTAACTTACCAGCAACACATTTCTTTCACTACCTTCAAATTCGAAACTTCAATTTTCCTCACCTCCCACCTACCTCAATACCGGAAAAAATATTGCTCAGTCTCAAGAACTCAGACAGCATTTCTGTAATATATAAAACTATTTTACAGTCCCTCCCTTTGAAAGATCCAAGAGAAAAGTGGGAAAAAGATCTCTTGCTCAATAAAAAAAGTTCAGAAAAGGAGTGGAAAGTAGCAAAGCACAGAATTCACTCGAGCTCCATATGTGCAAAGCATAGAATTAATTTAAAATTATATATCGAGCGCATCTCTCTTGTTTAAAATTGTCCAAAATGTTTCCAGGGCAAGATCTAACCTGTGAACGCTGCAGTCAAGGTCCATCCTCACTGGGTCATATGTTTTGGGCCTGCACCAAAGTAACATCATTCTGGACCAAAATGTTTAAATGCCTATCAGACAGCCTTAGTGTCACAATCCACAATCCCCACAAACAAACTGTAATTGCCTTTACTACACTATTGGCACGTAGACTTTTCTTGCTCAATTAGAAGAATCCTAACTCTCCTATTGTAAGTCAGTGGGTAACTGATGTTATATACTATGTGAAACTGGAAAAAATCTAATTCGCACTTAGAGGATTTGTACAAAACGTTTTCAGAACCTGGCAGGATCTAATCAATAACATTTTAGAATAAGCATTTAAATTGAGGAAGCAGGTTCTCTCCCCTCTTTTACTCCATTTATCTTTATTCATTTATTATTTTATCTATTCATTTGTCTTTACTAGCATAAAGTTTTACACTGCTGGCCTAGCTCTCTTTCTCAGGGGTGGAGGTTGATTTGTTTCAAACCTTTTTCTTTTTGTAAAACTCGAGTTATGTGTATGGAGTGTTATTTGATTTTAAAAAATTCAATAAAATTAAAATATACTTTAAAAGAGATCCGCAGATGTCTTGTAAACAATAACACTGGACAGTTGTCACATAACATGTTGATTTCAAGGGTAATATCTAAACTAAGAGATAGTGAAGAACAAGAACATAATGGAGAGTGACTTTTATTTAGAATGGTTGTGCTCTATGCTAAACACCTCATGTCTTTTAAACAATCAGAGTATGAAATGTATTAATTGATTGAAATTGTATGTAGTTTATAAAATGAACCTTTAGGTTTTGTTTCTGTGACCATTCTGATCATGCTGCAGAAGAACACTCCCTGTTTAAGCATTAGCTGGAGAATAATAAATGACACAGTAAATGACTTTTCTCTTGCGTGATTACTGGCCAAAAGATATTATCAGAGTTGTCTTGTTAGAGGATAAGTTTCTTTCTTTAATTAACATGTTGATTTCTACCACAGCAGCTTCCTGATGCACTCAGCCATGGTAGAAATTATATGAAAATTATAACTGGTTGACAAAATTTAACTGGGGTCTTATTACTATAAGACACATTACTATAAGGCACATATGGCTGGACAGTATATGGAATTTTCGATTCAATCCATTATTTATGAAAATGAATATGCAAAAACTAAAATCACGATGTGTAGCACTTCTATTTGATTTGTCACAACCTCTTCTAAATGTTAAATAAAATCCACAAAATCTCCAGTGCATCTTCTAAGTGTATTTGCGTCGAGTCTGCCTGGTGCCTGGTGGTGTCAAGTGTGAGGGAAAAGAAAATGGAGCAGGGATTAGAAGAGGAAGCATTTAGAACAGGTAGGGTTAGCAGTGCGATTTGCAAATAGTTTGCTTTTACTTGAGATGACTCTTCAAGCAGCACAACATCTAAAGATAAAAGACATTAGTCAATAAGAAGAGGCCCATTAAGGCACAGGCAGCATCTGTAAAGCGCCCTCCTCATACCCGCCAAAGCAGGTCCATGTTAAGGAAAATGGCAATGTGTTTGCTGTTCAGCTACATACTGTATGAGACGACAAGCAGCTGGTGGAACAGATCATCGCTGCAGTGGCTTGCCATGTTGCAAAACACAGTTTCATCTACTTACCCTAATAATTTTCACACTTTATCAATGGTCAGATAACTGCACTAACTGGTAATTCACATCACACCAGAAGATGAAACATCTGTGCAGCCTAAGTCTTCGGTCCATTTCATATGCGGTCCACTCTAAAACCAACAGCCTTTGTAGTCTTTTCTGGTAATTTTTTAATTTGCATGGATCAGTTATGGGGGAAAACTTATTACCAACAATTTTATTTTCATTCAGAGTACTTTTTATTTAGCTACTGAATTTAAGTTATTAATTGCAATAAAGGATATTCAAGATATAGCAAATTAATTCTACATTCAAACATATAAATACGCTGTCCTGGGGACTTTTGAATCTGTTGAACTGTAGCACAAAAAATTGACATTTTTCAGTTTGTTGTGAATGGCAAGTAAATAGGGTGGGGGCATATATAGTGCCTTAGGAGTGTTGTATACTTAAAGCAATTTCACCTGCCATGGAGTATGGAGTTTTATTTTATGTTTGCTATTATGATATCTATTTTAACATGCAGGGTCAGATTAAGACCATTAGAGGCCCTAAGCACTTAAAAGATTTTGGGGCCCCCACAACCTCTAATATAACTATTTTATTTTATATACTAGCTGTCCCCTGCAGCTCTGCACACGTAGTAGCGAAACAGGACAAACTTTAAAAATCAATTAAAAAAATTAAATATATGTAATTCTGGCCAAGAAGAAGGTAGGTATGCTCCAACGTGAAATGTTGGCACTTCATCTGATTGTGTTCAGCTCTGACGGAAGAGCGTACCCCACATGGAGAGAAAAGCACATGGCTGTGATATCTCTGGTAAACAGCAGCTACCCTCTAAAAAACATGTAGCTCTGATCTCTCACAAAAAAACATCAAACGTTCCTCCTTAACAATCTGTAAATGATAATGTCTATTGAACAAACAGGCATCGCTAAATAAGCAGAGGCAAGGTACGCTCCAACACGTGGTGAGAGGTAGGCTGACTCAAATGGAGGCTGCTGCATGAATGAGGAGGGCCCGTCCTCTCTCTTGGATTGGCACAAATAAATCGGTACCACAAGCGAACTATGATACTCAGCGCAATGAATGAAGACACAAAATCAATTGGAATGTTCAAGCAAATTATAGAAAAAAACCTGATCAAAATTCATTATGTAGTTCTCTCGTGAAAAGCGGACAGGCATAAGGACAGACAGACATTGGATTTTTTAAATATATGGAATTTTTTCATTTAATGTTGGAGTTCCTTTTTGTGGACCAAGTTCAGCTGCACCATTTAAACAGGACCTGTAGTCTCAGTGTCACAAGGTTTCTTATGGCTCACATAGCCAGCAGAACTGCGGCACTAGGGACGATCTGATGAGAACTCTGATGAGTGCTTCTCACAATGGGAATTCAAGGCTAATTTCGGTATTGAGTGGATGTGGAATGACAGAGGGAGCTATAAAATTTGAGTAGGCACTGTTCATTATGCACATTTCTAATGTTTCAATTAAAATAATCCAAAATACTACATAAATGAAAGAGTAGGAGATGTTATCAAAAATAACCTCACAGAGAGAGACAGCTGACCATCTGATAGCCCATCTTAATAATCTGATTGACGTTAAGTACTGGTTATTGTATCAGGTCTGCCTTGTTCTGAGGTGTACCACTGTCAGGTTCTGTATTGGTTTAATTCAAAAGTTTTCTACTTCAAATTAGTCTAATATCTGCAGCACCTGTACAAAACAAGATCAAAATCAAGACTATTGCTGAGGTAATAGTTTTTACTCGGGTGTGTTATAATGGTTTTGTAAATATTTAATGACCTGGCAGATAACAGACGATGGCATGGTCTTAGCACTCTGAAATTACTGATGACCCTAAAAAGGGCTGTTTGGTTCTTCCACACCCTGGACCAACTTGTCTTTCTTCCTGAGCTGATCCAAGCCAGATTCTTTCTCAAGGATCACTGGTTGCCACACACCCAGGCTAATGGATTTTAGAAGCAGGGAAGCATCCCTGAAGTTCTTATATTCAATTGCTGCTGGTGACCTGCCCAGGATTGGTTCCTGCCTTGTGCCCTGTGTTGGCTGGGATTGGCTCCAGCAGACCACCGTGACCCTGTATTCGGATTTAGCGGGTTAGGAAATGGATGGATGGATGGATGTTGGTGACCTTTATCTCTACACTTTGCACAGGCTGCTTTTAAGCTGGTTTCTCCAGGTGTGTTCACCCATTCTGATAGTCTGCAGACACTAGACTAATGTTACAATAATGGTCAGTTTCATTTTAAGTATGTTGCCGGATGAGTCATTTTCTGTCCCAAAATACACTGAGAATCTTGTAGACTTATCTTTTGGTAATACTTGATTTAATTCAAGGCAGCCTTTCTGTCATGTGTGTGGACAGTTTGTGTATGGTCTGTTTACTGCTAAGAGTTATGTAACATGATAACCCACCCTTTAAATCACAAACAGTGAATAAGGTGGGGTCAAAATGCAGAGCGTAGATTGCAAAATCCAACACTTCAAGGAATGTATCACTGCCTGTCATAATATCACACTGCAATAGAAAGTCAAAAGTTTTTTTCTTTCCTGTATGCTTCTTTATTGGCAAGGCTAATACAGTACTGTAAATACAAGCTGCACATGGTTAAGTGTTTACTTGATTATAAATGGTCAGGTGTTCAGCACTACTGCACACATCACAAGTACAGTAATATTCAGGAACGAATTGCATTATGGAGGGAATAAGGAAATTTGTAAGATTTACTGAAGAAAACCTCATCCAGGTTTAGGCAAGATATAGTTGTTCATTTTTGCAAACAGTTTGCAAAATATTTTTTCCCTTAACTATTTCAGTAGCTTATATTGTGATTCAGAATTGTAGTACAAATGCACAAATAAAATAATTTTTGGTAAATTTAACTTTAAGTAGAATCGCAATTGTTGGCATTTTAAGGCTCAGCAGATTCCATACAATCACTGTAAATGAAATTTTATTTTAAAAGATCTTTTATTTTCTCATGTTTGTTAAATTTCTACATTTGCAATGTTTCTTTTGTCACATTCTTAATCAGTTTAGAATCTTAAGAGTGTGCTTTAATATGTAATTTTAAAGGACAGACCAGAAAATATTTTGTTTCTCCAACATGGCAACTAAACCCTGTGAAATGTTCTCTTTCACGTAATGTTTCCCAGCAACAGTAGTTTTTTTTCTTTTTTTTTTTACGTCTTTTCGGTCGCACAACCCAACTGCATGACCCTATGGTCCATTATGCACTTTGTAATTCTCTGTGGCCTTTTGTTCTGAAGTTGTCACAAACAAACATTGCAATGCTAAACATTCATCATGTATTAATGATGTATATACTGTTTCAGGGTTCTGAATGAATGCTCTGTCAACCCATGTGATATGTCAGAAGGCATAGTTAGTTTAGATCAGGGGTCTCCAACTCCAGTCCTGGAAAGCTACTGTGGCTGCAAGTTTTCATTCTAACTCTTTTCTTAATTAGTGATCAGTTTTTGCTGCTAATTAACTATTTCTATTTGTTTTAATTGACTTTTCTTGAGACTCTGACCGCTGAATTGCTTCTTTTTTCCTTAAATGGCACCTAAACATAAATTTGATGTGAAGTGAGCCAACAGATGACCAACTAAGTTGGGGCCTCAAACTCCAACCTTCATTCAGTTTCTTAACTTGAAGCCAATTCTCGCTGTTAATTAAACCTGTTATTTAATTCCATGATGCTCACTCTGCCATGGCAGACATTTCCAAAACTGTTGATTTTCTTTTTTAAGAGCGTTGTCAAAATGTGTTGCGGACCTGAGCAGATCAACATTACTGAGGCATTCACCTTTCTTTATTTTCAGTTATTGTGTAATGGATGCAGGTTGTTGTTTATGTGTTGGTTCATTTTGCGTCTTAATATTGTTTGGTTGCTAATAAATGAAAAAAAGTCTTAAGTTGTGCATCAATTAAAATTACAGCAAAGAGTTAAATAGCTGCAAAATCTGGTCACTAATTAAGAAAAGGTTTAGAATGAAAACCTGCAGCCACAGTAGCCCTCCAGGAGCCTCATGCATAATGCCATGCGCAGAATTCACACTATAACATGACGTAACCTCAAAAGCAAAAATGTGCTTACGCACAAAAAATTACAGATGCAGGAATCTGTGCGTTCGCCAACTTCCACATTCTTCTGCTACATAAATCCCGGTCAGTGTGAAAAGTAACGCTTGTGCACGCGCCTGCTGTCCCGCCCCAGATCCTCCCAGAATTACGCCTCTTTGAATATGCAAATTAATATAAATAGACATTAAAATTAGCCTTCTCTGAAAAGACAATGGGAAAAGCACAGAGGAAAATATAAGAATTTCAGTGAATACCAAGTGGAGGCAAGGAAAAAGTACCATTTGTTGGTTTAAACAGTAGTACAGTAATCCCTCCTCGATCGCGGGGGTTGCGTTCCAGAACCCCCCGCGATAGATGAAAATCCGCGAAGTGGAAACCATATGTTTGTGTAGTTATTTTTATATATTTTAAGCCTTTATAAACTCTCCCACACTGTTAACATTATTAGAGCCCTCTAGACATGAAATAACACCCTTTAGTCAAAAGTGTAAACTGTGCTCCATGACAAGACAGAGATGACAGTTCTTTCTCACAATTAAAAGAATGCAAATAGATCATCTTCTCTTCAGGAGCAGAGAATTTCAGAGGGAGAGAGAGAGAGCTCAAAGAAAAGCAAACAATCAAAAATCAATACGTGTGCTTTTAAGTTTGCGGCATTTTAGAGGAGCATCAGTATCTTCTAAGCAAACAGCCTCTGTGCAAACAGCCCTCTGCTCACATCTCCTCCGTCAGGCGCAGAGAACGTCAGAGAGAGAGAGAGAGAGAGATTAAAGCAAACCATCAAAAAATCAATAAGTGTTCTTTTGGAAGCACCGCAATAAAGCGGCATTTCTTAGAGGTGCGTCCATATCCACTAGGCAAACAACTTCTGTGCAAACAGCCTCTCTGCTCACAGCTCCTCCATTAGGCACAGAAAATGTCAGAGAGGGTGAGATAGAGGCAGAGACAAGCAAACAATCGAGCTCCGCGAGGGATGCAAATCTTATAGCATTGAGGAGTTTTAGTTAATATGTAATACATGCTCTGATTGGGTAGCTTCTAAGCCATCCGCCAATAGCGTCCCTTGTATGAAATCAACTGGGCAAACAAACTGAGGAAGCATGTACCATAAATTAAAAGACCCATTGTCCACAGAAATCCGCGAACCAGCGAAAAATCTGTGATATATATTTAGATGTGCTTACATTTAAAATCCGCGATAGAGTGAAACCGCGAAAGTCGAAGCGCGATATAGCGAGGGATTACTGTATAAACGACAGAAGGAAGTCCATTGAGTGACATAGCGTGTCGGAGAAACTCGAAAGCTCAAGTTCATAAAGTTGCACAGTGCCCAAAATAAAAAAGAAGTTGTCACAAATCAAAGTCTCTGTGAAAAGGCAAGTCAAAGCCCACCGGCTAAGTGTCATATGAAAGCTTAATAGGGTACAGAGAAAAAAAAATAAGCACACGGTGGGAAAAAAGCACAAAATGTCAACTTTAATCTCGAAATTTCCACTTTAATCACAAGTTTATTTTGTCATCGAAGTAGAACATCATAAACTTCATCTTAAAACTGTTTAATTTATTAGTTTCTCAAATCCCATCGTAAAGTAGCACATTAAATGGTTTGTTTTATATTTGATCTTCTATGTACTCTACGTGCGTGAATCACTACGTGCTTCTTAAACCGGCTTTCTCTTTCTCCGACAGGACACAGAATCCATTACATTTGTGATATTACAGCTCTCTGAAGAATTAAAATACTGAGATGTATATATGTGATATCATTTTCATGTAATTAAACATGGGAACATGGTGGCACAGTGATTGTTCATGTCTCAGATGCTTGCTGCGCCATGCACGACCTTCGATGAAATGCTTTAGTACAGAAGTACTGTCTCTTTCAAACGTACTAACCTCCAATTCCTGTCCTTCCTTTTCTTTCTCCAAATACCCAATCGCCACACAATCAGCTCTGTAATAGACGTTAAGCCATCTGTAAGCTTAGAACGCAGAGTCTTCAAAACTTTTAAGGAACATTGAAATATCTTCGTAGTATGTGTTTAATTATTCTATCCATCTATCCTTCCAGTGTCACGCCAGTCCCAGTAAGAATACAGCGAGAGGCAGGAACAATCCATGAACGGAGCGCAAGCTAATAGCTAGCGCTGCGGCACCATGTCCTGGCATGTTTAATTATTGACCATATAGATTATTTAAATGAAGTTAAAGTTTTATCTGTATAATATAATAAACATATTTTGCTGCATTTCATCTTAAAAATGATATCGTCATCATATGTACAGTAAATACGTGCTTTATGAAGTGCCTCAGGTTGTGCAATATTGTAACTTTAGTGTAAGTTTACAGTGAGGTAATTCTACTTACAGTATAAGTACAGACAGTTTTACAAGGAGCACTTGATTGAGTGCGTTTATAGTTCTTGGGATGAAACTCTTTCTGAACCACGAGGTCCACGCAGGAAAGGCTTTGAAAGATTTGCCATGCGAAAGCAGTTCAATAGACAGCATGGCTGAGGCAGCATGTGCTTGATGCCGTATAGCGATAATTCTCTTTCTCAGCTTCTGTAGATTTTGATTCCCTACTCAGATACAGTGATATAAATACTCTGAGTGGTGCAGTGAGAGTAATATGGAAAAAGATGATCCGCTGTGGCAACTCCTAACAGGAGCAGCTGAAAGAAGAAGAAGAAGAAGGTGCAGTGAGAGTAACAACGCTAAAGCAGCTATTGTATTTACAATAGTCTGACCATTCTATGGACCATTATATTGTTACTGGTTAATTACAATCAGATGCATTAAACTAATAAACAATATGCGGTTAATTTCAGTGTATTTATAAAGCTGTGTCAGTGATTTTGATCTAAAAAAGAAAGGATAACCACACAGGAACAGTAGCACTGCTTTGACACTGGGTGCCACCAGTCTGCAAAACCTAGCGCAGAACTTGCGTATGACAGGGTATGAGGTACCGTGGAAATGTGCGTGGCTTTATGCCAAGTTTAGGTTTTATACATCGCGATTTGAACGTGGAAACGTTCTTATGCAACATTTCTGTTCGTTTATACATGAGGCCCCAGGACTGTAATTGGAGACCCCTGGTTTAGATCCTTTTGCATTAGTTCAGCTCAAATGCTGCTCTTGCATTGGTGTTGATTACAGTTCTTATTATTTTATGACAAATCCAAAAAAGGAAAAACTAAAAATAGTTCATAAGTTTTTATCAAAATTATTAATTTTTTGGATATCAAATAGGAGAACATAGTTGTCTGAATGCTACTTTGCCTTCTGGAGTAATGAGATTTCTGTGGGGAAAGGGTGTCGGACTTCGTTAAATCGAATGTTTCCTTTTCTAAAAACTCCAAAAACATTTATTCAAGAAAATACGTCAAAATGTTCAAAACTATGACAATTAGATATTAATATAATAGACTACATTGTGGACAATATTACTACAGAATTCACCCTCAGAGAGTGGCAGGCATGTCTCCTAGGAGTACAAGATCACCCTTCAACTCTTTGAGCTGTGCCCTGATCTGTATGAAAAGGTTTAAAGTCATTTCACCGGTTCAAGTATTTCTGCAGATGCACTTACAGAGAGAAGGACATGAGCATTCATAAAATCTGATCAGCTCACAAGGTCTGTTTATATGGAATGGAAATAATTATACAACAAGATTGTGCAGTTTTACTAAGGAACTGGCAATAATTAGGTGGTCCTTTAATAAACTGCAGAGTGTTTACCTTCTGCTTTAATGATACATTGTAAAAAAAAACCAAAACTGGTTAATTATGCTGCTGAGTAAAAGGTTGTTAACTTACTGGTAGCTATTTTGATTAACTCAACCCTCAGAGATTCACTCATGATCTAAGATTCAGGTCTGCCTTTACTGACTTGTATCCCCTCATCAGATAAACATTTCTTGGCAAAGCAACAGTGGGTTGTAAACCTCTGTAGAAAACACATCTAACATCATTGAGCATTTAATTTAAGCTTAAAGAACAATGGATGTTATAAATATATAACAGAGTTTGCAGAATATGTGTGGATCACAGACTGGTGGAGCAGCTGTGTGTGAATTTTGCTATCATTATGGCTTTAATAAAAAAAAAATAACCAGAAAGAGGTTACAGTCAGAAAAATCAGTTATTTATTAAGTTTTGTATTTTGCTTTGTGTAAGCTTTCATCTATTATATAGTTTTCTCTGGTGAGAACAATGGAATCATAATTAAACTTAGAGACAATCAATAGTTTGATGTCACAGTAGTGCAGTAGTTAGGCCTGATTTCTCGTATTTAATCAGCCTTCTTAAAAGCATTTTTTCTGACAGGGATGTGATCATCCCACAAACATTCCTATATTGACCTTTGGTAATATTTTCTCTTACTGGAAATCAAGCCAAATGTACATTATGTTTAAATGTGACTGACAATCTGTCAAACACAATGGCTTTCAAATATGTTTTTTTTTTCTTGTCATAAAACAGTACTTCTGTCGTCAACATTCAAGCTGGTACTGGAGTGATTAGTTTCAAAAGGCTCCTACACACTCTGGTATCCCTGAATATATTAAATTCTTCCTGCTTGGCTTCTGTTGGGATTTTTATCCAAATGAGTAGGCAGACATTTCTGAAGAAATATCTTCTCAATTGCTAGAGTTTTATTAGTCTTTTTAATTGCTCCTGCTCATTCTGATTCTCCAAGCAGTACACAGAAGCAATTAAAAAGGCCAATAAAATGTTAAGCTACATCATAAAAACTTTTCAGTGCAAACAATCAAGGGACATTATGGTCAGACTTTGAAATGTGCAAGCAGTACCACATCTGCAGTACCATTTACAGACTTGATCATCTTGCCAAACGGCCTGCAACATACTACTTAGCTGTGTAATGAAGAACTAGCAAGCATAGTCCTATAGTAAATTGTATGTTCTTCTATCACAGACAAAAGAACCTGAGCTTTATCAGTCTCAACAAGCAAAAGCCATGTGGGACAAACCCCAGTATTTAAATTATTAAATAGAAAATTATTTTTGGTTAAAAATACCTATTGAGTAGACATCTTGTAATCAAATAGGTAATAACAAACTCAATGACAATGTTCAAAATTAAATGGAAGTTGAGTTTATTTTGGAAATTGTGAAACATGTCTTTATAGTAAAGTTTGTTGGAACCTGGAATAAATTACTAGATATTTACTTAAAGAGAATACCTTGATAACTTGTGTCACAAAAGCCACAAAGAGCCATAGCAAGGTTTGGGGCAGCCACCCATATATTTGGTTTCTTGGCTACAAATTGAAGTTTTAAATGATAGATAGATAGATAGATAGATAGATAGATAGATAGATAGATAGATAGATAGATAGATAGATAGATAGATAGATAGATAGATAGATACTTTATTAATCCCAAGCGGAAATTCACATACTCCAGCAGCAGCATACTGATAAAAAACTGTATTAATTTAAAGAGTGATAAAAATGCAAGTATAACAGACAATAACTTTGTATAATGTTAAAGTTTACCCCCCCGGGTGGAATTGAAGAGTCGCATAGTGTGGGGGAGGAACGATCTTCTCAGTCTGTCAGTGGAGCAGGACTGTCTGGAGATGATACTGTTCAGTGGATTCTCCATGATTGACAGGAGCCTGCTCAGCGCCCGTCGCTCTGCAACAGATGTCAAACTGTCCAGCTCCGTGCCTACAATAGAGCCTGCCTTCCTCACTAGTTTGTCCAAGCATCATGCGTCCCTCTTCTTTATGCTTCCTCCCCAGCACACCACTGCGTAGAAGAGGGTGCTCACCACAACCATTTGATAGAACATCTGCAGCATCTTATTGCAGATGTTTAAAGACGCCAGCCTTCTAAGGAAGTATAGTCGGCTCTGTCCTTTCTTACACAGAACATCAGTATTGGCAGTCTAGTCCAATTTATCATCCACCTGCACTCCCAGGTATTTATAGGTTTGCACCCTCTGCACACAGTCACCTTTGATAATCACAGGGTCAATGAGGTGCCTGGTCCTCCTAAAATCCACCACCAGCTCCTTGGTTTTGCTGGTGTTCAGTTGTAGGTGGTTTGAGTCGCACCATTTAACAAAGTCCTTGATTAGGTTCCTATACTCCTCCTCCTGCCCACTACTGATGCAGCCCACGATAGCAGTGTCGTCAGTGAACTTTTGCACGTGGCAGGACTCTGAGTTGTATTGGAAGTTCGATGTATATAGGCTGAACAGGACCGGAGAAAGTACGGTCCTCTGCAGCGCTCCTGTGTTGCTGACCACAATGTCAGACCTGCAGTTCCCGAGACACACATACTGAGGTCTATCTGTAAGATAGTCCACGATCCATGCCACCAGGTATGAATCTACTCACATCTCTGTCAGCTTGTCCCTAAGGAGCATAGGTTGGATGGTGTTGAAGGCGCTAGAGAAGTCCAGAAACATAATTCTTACAGCACCACTGCCTCTGTCCAAGTGGGAGAGTGATTGGTGTAGCATATAGATGATGGCATCCTCCACTCCCACCTTCTCCTGGTATCCGAACCGCAGAGGGTCGAAGGCATGGAGGACCAGTGGCCTCATGTGGTGAAGCAGCAGCCGCTCCATGGTCTTCCTCACATGTGACGTCAGAGCGACAGGCTGGAAGTCATTCAGCTCACTAGGACGTGATACCTTTGGGACTGGGGTGATGCAAGATGTTTTCCAAAGCCTGGGGACTCTCCCCTGTCCCAGGCTCAGGTTAAAGATGCACTGTAGAGGACTCCCCAACTCCAACACACAGGCCTTCAGCAGTCGTGGCGATACTCCATCTGGATCCACTGCTTTTCTGGCACGAAGTCTCCTCAGCTCTCTGCTTACCTGGGCTGCTGTAATTGTGGGTGGGGGAAATTCTCTCCTATACTGGTATCAGCAGAAGGATGGATGTGCACAAAATCGAGTCCAAAACAGAACTGAGGGATTAGGGAAAAGGTGGAGTATTTTAAAGGGGAGGACAGGAAGTAAGATCAAAGGGGTCAGGCTCATGAAGGTCTTCAGCCATAGGTTTGAACCCGGATGTGACATCACAGGGGCCAGCGCCGGCAAGGACTTTCTCCATAAGCTCGGCCCCGGAAGTGACGTTAAGAGGGCCAGGTGGATTCTCCCGTGAATGGTCTGCAGGAAAGGGAGAAAAAGAGTCAGTGCACTCTGCCACATCCCGGTATGACTCAGAACTGCCCTTACTCAAGCCCTTTAGCTAACCTCCCATGCGCACATGTGTGACACTTGGAAAAAATAATAATTTAGGACAACCTATCTTATTTACTAATGAAATCAGTAGATGAACTGACTGGACTTTCTTGTTTGTTAAATGTCTTATGTGTTTAATTTGGTTTAGCATAGGTCATTGAGTACTTCTTCTTCTTAAAAGTAACAAAGTATAAAACTTAATTACTAAACGTGTTGAGGAGAAGACATGAGTCGGTGATTAAAACTTTCAACTGTTTCACTCTTCAGGATAGGGGCCTGGCCATAAGAAGCCCTTGCAAAAGATATACTGGTATTACCAATTTATGATATGATACCAGTCTGTTAGTATTGTTTTGGGGTGTTATTATAGTAACTATTATGAGTCCCCTTGTCTGATAAGTAGCAGCAGGGTAACCTTTTAGATTATATTTGGAACAATATTATGGACAAACATCCTGCGATTTGCTGGCTTTTTAAGTGAGAGCTCAGGATTGCAGTGACACCTGGGATTGCTAGATGAAATTTTAGCATGACAAACCCAAGGAATCTAGAACACATTTCTCTGAAATTAATACTAAGATATTCCTGGAAGTAGGTCCTTGCTGAAGTCTACAAAACTCATCTGATTGTTCTAGTTTTTAGTTTTGGAGTTGAAAGGATGGTTGGTGGCCAAAATTCAATTAGCAGGAGGTAATGTAATGTGACAGGCAGTAGAAAAGAACACAGAGAGGAAAGTACTACAGGAGGGCAACCTCTGTATACTAAGGTCTAGGGTGGATAAGGGCTTTGTTTTTTTAATTTATTTTGTGTACTGATACAGAACTCTCATGATATAATACATGTCTGTATTTTGTGTTCATAGTACAGCTGCTGGCCTATAGTGTGGAGCATGGGCATGGGCATAACAACCAGTGTGTTTAATGGGCCTATAGAGAAATTTATTCTAAATAAGCAGTGTGGCTGTCCATCCTTAATGATGATGAAGTTGTTCTTCTCAATTTAGAATGTAGTGGTTCTGCCAGATGCCAACACAAGTGGCTGTAAAGGCTAATTCATGACTTATAGGACTTGTTGCGTGTGGGGCAGATGTAGGCTGCACCAGGAAATGTATTTACCTAAACTCCAAGTGGAGTGGACAGCAATGTGCATAAAAAGGGGAGATTGTAGGCACTGCTATGTGCTAGTGACTCATTTAGCAGACAGCACTAAACACGTTAAAACTCCATGCAGGAAAAACAGTCTGCCAACACACAAAGTAAAGAATTATTCTGTAAACCACACAACTAATCATTCAGTCTCCACCATTCATCCATATACCCTTAGAATATATTTTCAAAACTATCTAATGTTGTTCCATTTTATTAAAAAGGTGATTAGTATAATATAAGCAAGCATGGGTCAGGCAGCTTAACATGTACAATGGGTAAATTAATAGAAGCAATTATTAAGCAAAACATTGAACATTGAGAACAGGTTTACTAGTGAACAGTCAACATGGGCTTAGAAGTTGAAGATTGTGTTTCATATGCTGGAATTCTGTAGGGATGATTGGAGGGTGCATATGATATTAATCTTAATTTTCAATAAATCCTTTGATAAGGTACAATATGACATATGTAAAATAAGGAAACTGTCAATAACAGAAAGGTTTGGGGATCCAGCCAGGAGATCCACATTCAATATGTTTTTAACAACAAATTAATATGCAAATATCAGTGGAAGGGAAACTTGTTTTGGCACCTTCTGCAAGCATGAAAAAAGAATAGCTGATGCAATATGTCTGCACATCTTAAGCTCTTCTGGGAAAATGACCACTAGTGGTGGTTGATCTGTTTCTGGTTTTGGAATTGGTGGAAGAGGTGAAGGTGAAGGTGGGGCGCGAGTGATATCAGGTTTGTCCCATTTGGAGTTCCTCCATTCTAGAGAGCGAAATAGTGACTGAGGGAAGAAATGTTCAATTCATTTATTATCTTTAAAGAAGGATACTTTAAGAACACCCTAACCTCAACCTGTCCTGACTTATCCTTTTATTTTAAAAGACTAACACATCTGAAATCACCCCAATTACCATGCTAAGCCAGATTGTCGATAGTGTTGAACACCCCATACTTTATGAGAGGCCGAAACTACTGGACTGAGAGACACAATATTGCAGCCAAGAAAAAAAAAAGCCCTGGCAATCAAATGGGCAATCGGTTCATTAAGATATTACCAATTGTGTTGAGAGTGTGCACTTGTTTAGGACCATGCACCTTTATAGTGGATGGTTGCTCACAAGGAAGTGAATCTTTAGGTCACTAGCAGGTTCGTTCACCTACAACCTTACATATTTAAGGTTGTTCAGCATAAGGGCATTTTCTACGCCAATTCTGATGCTCTCATGTTCAAAACGTCATGGCCAGATGCACTTTGACCTGTTTTAAATACTCAATTGTAGCGGTGCCACATAGTTAGTGTTTAAATGTCAGTTCTGTGTGTGTCTCGTTTCATTGTCCCATTGACTGCGTGTATGTGTATCAGTTAATGTTGTCCCCGTAAAGGAGGACGGATGATGGGAGGAGTTCACAACCACTAATCTGGACAGCACCTGTGTCAAATCAATCAATTACTGCCGTCACGGACTATTTAAGGAGAAGAGGAGGAGACGAAAAGGGGAACTAGCACGAGAGAGAGAGAAAGAGGAGAACCAATACGCATTCACGATACAACCTGCCTGCCGATTCATTTTCATTGCGCTTTGATCCAGTTTGTTTTTCATTCATCCGGACTGCCTTTCAACCTGCTTGCCGCTGAAGACCCCGGGGTCGAATCATCATTCGCCACGCCGAGGAATCACAGTGAGGTTGTTCCAAACGCCGGGAAATACAAACACTACAATTGCTGCTAATCAGTATCCGTATTCAGGACATTTATTCACGTTCGGACTCAAGTTCACGATCATTCCGTTTGCTAGTCATTTGTCGTTTGTGTGGTGTATGTTATATGTTACGTGGACAAGGGAGGGGATTTGTATATATATTTTCAGTTTTGCTTTGGGATTGTTGGGGTGGAGGAATATTTGGGTGTGCATTTGTCTTGTGGCGTGTCTTGTCTCATTTAATACATTTATTCCTGTTTAATTTTACATTCTGCCTACTGTGTCTTTGCATTTCAAACCGTCGATTGTGGGGAAAGTTTATCTGTGTAGGATGCGGCTTGACAGGAAAGGTTTCTCAGTAAATTATCCAGGCCACAGGTCTTGGAGGTGTAGCTGCCGGCTGGGAATAAGGGGTCGGCCGTTACATAAGTGGTGCCCTCTCTGAGGAATCTTTATTTAAATTCGATCACTGTCTGCCTTTAAACTTTCCCAAATTAATATGTCTTTAGGGCGTGCCGAGCAGGACGACACCATTGCTTCGCCTCGGTGTGATGATGGAGTAGCGGGCGCGCACATCCGGTCAGAGCGTGTTCAGCGGTGCGAGAGGTGGTGGATTCTTTGCAGTCGCTGTACCTCGAAGATCACCATGGACCTGAAGAGGAAGGCCTGGAGGGCGTCTCGCCTCTGTGGGAGATCTGGCGCAACAAATAACCCGGCTGGAGGAGAAGATCCGCGAGGTTGCCGAAAGTACGCTCGAGCATGAAGCAGCCTTGCGGGCTCGCATCAGCAGCTCCCAGGAGGAAATGAAAGAATACATCAACGAGCAAGTTCAACTCCTGGGGCGGAAATGTGTTGTGCCTCCAGAGGCGGGATCACGCTGGCAAGATTCTCTTCAGGGGAAGTCAAAGGTGTCTCCAGAAGATAAGACCGTCGCCCGTCATTCAGCGCCGTACATATCTCGGGAGGGCGCATACCTCAATCGGCCATTTGTTCCTGGGGTGCGCCTGTCTTTCCCAAGTTAGGGGCTCCATATAATGTCGATGATGTCCTGAACTTTGTGGAGGAGGGGAGGCGTACCTGGCCGTTAACCCTCTAACCCCGGAAGAGCTAATTGGGGTGATAGGGACATCCCTCTCGGGACCGGTGCGGAGCTGGTGGCTGACGGCCAAGAAGAATATTTTCGACTGGGGATCCTTTCCTCGATCTTTCCTCGCGGCTTTTCTTCCGGAAGACTACGAGACCGAACTGGAGGACAAGCTGCGGTCCATGGTGCAACTACCTTCACAAACCATCCGGGACTTAGCCTATGAATACCGGGCTTTGTGTTTGAAGTGGCGGCGGCTATGGCTGAAGAAGAGGTGGTCCGCCACATCCTTAATGCCTGTAACCCAGCGGTTAGCTGGGATGTCTCAGGGGGGTGGTGGGATCGGTGGAGGACTAAGGTGAGGGTAGGCTCCCAAGTGGAACGGGACTGGGGAAACTCAAAGATGTACTGGCACAAAGCACAGGCCAGTACACGAGAAACCCAGCCCCTAAAACCACAGCGAGCCAAACCTTGCGGTCGGAAGCCGATCTCGCCATTATGCAAGCGAGCACGTCCCTTCTGATCGTCCCAGTGAGGCTGCGGGGTGGCAGATGGATGCGGTGGTGGATACGGGAGCCATCATACTTTAAATCCGCTCAAGCCAGTGGGAGAAGATTAGCCGACCGACAGACAAATTAACATCTGCCCCGTCCGTCCGATTTGTATTGGCGGATGGGAGTGAACACAAGGCCCTGGGCAGAGTCCCCTTGAGGTACAGTGTACTCGCCACCACCTGGGATATGGATACGTATGTCCTGGAGGACCAGCACCTGTCAGTTCCGTTACTCCTTGGGCTGGATTCGTAGCCACCATGAGGATGACCATCCATCTCAGTCCCAGGGGTATACGGTACGGGGAAGGGATATGCGAATTCATTTACAAATCCAAAGAAGATCTGGGCTCTGAATTTATCGGGTTTTACGCAGCAGAGAGGGGCGCAAGCACCTCGGCGGCAGCCCCAGTGGAGGGACAACCTGAAGAGGTGAGGCCGGTGCTGAAGAAGTGGGCGAGGTGTGGGCGGAGAAGTTAGGAGTTGCCCGTGGGGTGACCCACATGGTCCACACCTTGGACGAAGTCCCTATAAGGCACCGAGCTTACGGTTTCTCCACTGAAGAGGCGTCATTAAAGAACACCTCGATCGGATGCTCGCCGAGGGAATAATAGAACCATCTTCCTCCTCCTGGCGTCCCCTGTGGTCCTCGTGAAGAAGCGGATAATTCCTATCGTTTCTGTGTGGACTACAGGGGTTAACGAGAAGACGAGCCTGGGCGCATATCCCATGCCCCTGGTTCATGAAATCCTGGAGTCACTGCATGGAGCTGCAGTGTTTAGCACTTAGATCTCCGCAGTGGCTATTGGCAGGTGCCGATGGGCGAGGGAGTAAGAAGAAGACGGCAGTCATCACCCCTGAAGGCCTGTTCCAGTTCAATGTCATGCCTTTTGGGCTTAAAATGCTGGGGCCACTTTCCAGCGGCTCATGGAGCAGGTTCTGAGGGGTTGATAGGCAAGATCTGCCGTGTACATGACGCGTCATTGTTTACTCCCCTTCTATAAATCAACATCTCCGGGATTTAGACACCATCTTCCAGCGGTTTCATCAAGCGCACCTTACGCTGAACACGAAGTGTACCTTCATTCAACCCCACATACGCTTCCTCGGGCACATTCTTTCATCGGAGGGTCGCTGTAGACCCGAAGACCTTGGCCATCCGGGAGTACCCCGCCCACAGATTTGAAGTCGTTGCAGCGTTTTCTTGGGTTAGTGGGGTGGTACCATAAGTTTATTCCCAGGATGGCAGATATAGCGGCTCCCTTGAACCAGCTTAGAAAAAAGATGTCCCGTGGGAGTGGACCACAGAATGCCAGGGCGCGGTCGGCGACTAAAGAGCCACCTACAAGAGCCACCCGTTCTGGCCCAACCAGATCCACAGCTCACCTTCCAGGTACAAACTGATGCCAGCAACCTGGGGCTCGCGCCGTGCTCACTCAGAGAATTAACCAGGCTGAACATGTCGCCGCGTCGCCTCACGAGTTTTCGCGGCGCTGAGCTGAACTACTCGACAGCTGAGAAGGAGTGCTTGGCTGTCGTGTGGGCTGTGGAGAAATGGAGACATTATCTGGAGGGTTGAATTCGAAGTGTACACCGACCATCACGCTCTGACCTGGGTGTTCAATCACCCGAAGACCTCCTCCCGTCTGACCAGGTGGGTCCTCCGCCTCCAGAATTTTACGTTCAGGGTGACTTACGGAAGGGCTGTGGTAACATCGTGCCGGATGCACTGTCTAGGGTATCGGAGCCATCGGGGATGGTGTGTTTGGCAGAGGCGAAAAGATGATCCTCCCTCTGCCAAGGAGCCTTGAAGACCTGGCCCAAGCACAAGCTACCAGTCCATTCTGCCAGAACATCAGGGAAGGGCTGGAGCAACAGCGACTGACGGGTACACTTTGTGGACCTCCAGGGGTCTTGTACAGGACTATTCCATCCACCCTTGGGGTCTGCAACATCAACTTGTGGTCCCGGAAGAGCTCGTCCCGACTTTCTGAAGCACTACCATGACAGTCCTTTAGGTGGTCACCTTGGAAGGACAAAAACTTTATTAAAGATTCTGGGGGTTGCGTGGTGGCCGTCTGTCCGGAAAGACGTGTGCCACCACGTGAAGACGTGTGTGACCTGCCAACAACTAAAAACCCACCTGGTAAACCGGCGGGATTACTTCAATCGACAATGCAGATGGACCAGGAGAGACTTTGGGAGTCGACCTAATGGGGCCATTTCCTATCACCAGCTCGAGGAAGACCGTCCTGATGGTAGTAGTAGACTATTTTTGAAGTGGGTGGAGCTGTTTGCGTTAGCCGATGCAAGGGCTAACAAAATATGCTCCATCCTGAAGAACGAAATCTTCACCCGCTGGGGGGTGCCAAGAAACATCATCTCGGATCGGGGTCCGCAGTTCACAAGCTCCATATTGGATGAACTTTATGCAGCCTGGGGAGTGAAGAAAAACCTCACCACCGCTTACCATCCCCAGGCCAACATGGCGGGCGAGTGAACGGACCCTGAAGAACATGATCGCCTCCTATGTGGGTGAACGCCATCAGGACTGGGATAAATGGCTCCCGAGCTCCGGTTTGCACTGAACACCGCGGTGCATGAAGCCACAGGTGAGACGCCTGCTTTGGTTGCGCTGGGCAGACAGCTTAAGGGCCCACTCGACCGACTCCTTCCCAGCACCCCTAGTCCAGAAACCACCAGTTACAATAATTTGGTTAAGGTAGAGGTTTACGGCGGAGAATCCAAGGGAGGTTGGTGAGTTCGACATCCAGACACGCCAAGCTGTATAATGCAGAGGGAAGCGCACTTCCAGCCGGGTGATTTGGTCTGGATTAGAGCTCACCATCTCTCAGATGCCAGCAGAAAATTCTCCGCCAAGCTAGCGCCTAAATGGTTAGGTCCAGCTAAAATCATTCATCAAACAGGTCCAGTCAATTTCCAGATCCAAAGGGGTATGGCGCTGCCTCCAAGTTAGACACCATCCATGTGGCCAACCTCAAGCCGTGCCGGCCCTCCCTTGTCCAAGGTTGGGGGAATGTAGCGGTGCCACATAGTTAGTGTTTAAATGTCAGTTCTGTGTGTGTCTCGTTTCATTGTCCCATTGACTGCGTGTATGTGTATCAGTTAATGTTGTCCCGTAAGGAGGACGGATGATGGGAGGAGTTCACAACCACTAATCTGGAAAGCACCTGTGTCAAATCAATCAATTACTGCCATCACGGACTATTTAAGGAGAAGAGGAGGAGACGAAAAGGGGAACTAGCACGAGAAAGAAAGAAAGAAAGAAAGAAAGAAAGAAAGAAAGAAAGAAAGAAAGAAAGAGGAGAACCAATACCGCATTCACGAATACAACCCGCCTGCCGATTCATTTTCATTGCGCTTTGATCCAGTTTGTTTTTCATTCATCCGGACTGCCTTTCAACCTGCTTGCCGCTGAAGACCCGGGGTGAATCATCATTCGCCACGCCGAGGAATCACGGTGAGGTTGTTCCAAACGCCGGAAATACAAACACTACAATTGCCGCTAATCAGTATCCGTATTCAGGACATTTATTCACGTTCGGACTCAAGTTCACGATCATTCCGTTTGCTAGTCATTTGTCGTTTGTGTGGTGTATGTTATATGTTACGTGGACAAGGGAGGGGATTTGTATATATATTTTCAGTTTTGCTTTGGGATTGTTGGGGTGGAGGAATATTTGGGTGTGCATTTGTCTTGTGGCGTGTCTTGTCTCATTTAATACATTTATTCCTGTTTAATTTTACATTCTGCCTACTGTGTCTTTGCATTTCAAACCGTCGATTGTGGGGAAAGTTTATCTGTGTAGAATACGGCTTGATAGGAAAGGTTTCTCAGTAAATTATCCAGGCCACAGGTCTTGGAGGTGTAGCTGCCGGCTGGGAATAAGGGGTCGGCCGTTACACAATGACAAGTATGAAACTTGAACGTTCACATTATGAAAAGGACCTAGGAGCTGTAGTATACCAATCACTATCTAGTGTACATTCAGACAGTGTACAGAAGTGATAAAGATTAGGGTCACATTACATGATGTGTACCATTCAAGTCATGGGAGGTTATGTTGAATAACACACTTGTGAGTCTTCTGCTGGAATGCAATATGCAGTTTTGTTATCCATATTACAAAGAAAGATTTAGCAGCCCTAGTGGATATCAGGAGAAGATCAACAAGACAGATTTGAGCAGTACAGGGTATGAGCTATAAGGAAAGATTGAAAGAGTTGCACTTTTCATTTAAGTCAAAACAGAGATGGAGGGGGTGACATGGCAAAAATGTCCAAATGATTTACTGACTTAATATGGTGGATCCCAACGTGTTACTTTGAAATGAGTTTTTCATCAAGGGCATGTGGACAAAGATGGAAGCTGGTTAAGGGTAAATTGTAAGAGAATTTTGTTTTACACAGATAATCATAGCTGCATGGGAAAAGTCTTGTGGTACACAGTACCACTATGGGAGAATTCAGTACTGAACTTGATAGTTTTTTGTAGGACAAGCTACGTAGGGCTGAAAGGCCACTTCTCATTGTAATTGTTGTAATGAACATACTAAGTTTTATTATCTGATATTTTGGTGATAAAGTGTATAAATAAAAATTGCAGCAAGCCAGCCTCTTTGGCTTCTAATGTGTGACTTCTGGTAATGAGTAAAACATCCAGGACAGTGAATGACATCTGTATGTTTGAAACATATCAGACATTGTGCATGAAATGTCTTTATTTAGAACTGCAGACTATTAATTTCATTTTTGGCAGAGAAAGATAGATCCAGCACCTCGAGGATATAACAAAAGGAGGGATTTTAGCCTGAAGTTTATAAAGAGTGATATGCCCACCCAATTTATTGGTCTATAATTATCACTATGGACTAATGCAGTCACAATATGAGAATTGTTGTAGTCAGCATCAATAACAGTGAAATTTTACAATACTATAGCTGTCGATATAATGGAAAAAACAGAAATCCCATTTAATTGTTTTTTTTTATTAAAGTACCTCTACTATTAAAGAATCGCAATCAGAATTCACTTTATTGGCCAGGTACACTAATGTGTACTAGGAAATTTTCTTGATAGTATTGGTGCAAGATATAAGAGCAGCACAGAATATAGAAGATAAATAAATAAAATGGTAAATGATGAAGCATACAAGGGCAATACAAAAAATAAAGAGATAGTAGGATTAAAATATCCAGACAGTGCAGTGTGCAGGTATACATAGATACTGAGTAGAAGCTCAGACCTGATTAGTGAGAAGTGAACAATATTGTGCCTTTTCCTGCAATTCAATATAAAATATTTTAATACTAACAGTAACAACAGCTTTAACATACTGGCATATCTATCAAGTAGTCAAGAAACTATCATTTAAGTAAACAGGACTTCAACATTAATGCATGGCAGAGGTGAGGATCCCCCCAGTATAACAAGAAATGGAGTTTATAATCTTGGGGGAATTTCAGCATGGGGTTTTTAGAGGATGGTATCATCATAAATTTCCTGATTTATCTCTCTCGTGTTCAATTCTAAATTGTCAAATTCTAAATTTATTCGGACAAGTTTTGTACAATAACTGAAAATTACTACTTAAAATCTATACTAAATATAAAAATCTAAACATAAAATATGTACTGTTGAATCAGTGAATTCCAAGACAATTCTGAATATTTCCATGTAAACA
Organism: Polypterus senegalus; assembly: GCF_016835505.1. Lineage (NCBI taxonomy): Eukaryota > Metazoa > Chordata > Cladistia > Polypteriformes > Polypteridae > Polypterus > Polypterus senegalus. The sequence goes on along the minus strand of NC_053159.1, from coordinate 73,604,075 downwards.
AATGCTTTAAAGCTGCTTTTGCAACAACATGCTTTTAAAGTCTGGTTTGTCAGTGAACCATTCTGTTAATTTTGTAACATTTGCTATTGCAAGATTTTATATTTGTATTTATAGCTGATTAAAATATTAGTTATTAACTATTAGTAATATTTAACAGATGAGTCAAATTAAGTCCAGTTTCAAATGTTGGAAACTCATGGTGCTTTATTTTCTGAAACTGTCCCATCTTTAAAGCTGATTATGTGAAATCAAACTTATCAGCTTTATTTGTAAATAGATGATGTGTGCTATCACTTATGGGCTACAATAATGAATGGTAGTCTTCAAAAAGCAAAACAAATGACACACATTCATTGCAGATTCATATTTAGCAGTGAATTATGCTGTTTTACCTGACCTGCTGTTTGTTAACACAATTTCTGCAATTTTTCTTTCCGATACGTTTTGTGAGTCTCTACTCACATATCACTTTGCTTTCCAAAATACTTCAACTTGCAGCCACACATAATTGCAGTAGAAACTTCCTCAGTACTGCTGATAATGTAAAAGAACTGGTACCATTATGTTTTCAGAACTTTAATATCAACTAAGTGCTGAAATATTGGTGGTTCTGGCACCCCTAGTTTCTAAGGTCCAGAATAAAAGAGCAGCAGCTGAATTTTGTACACACTGTGCTCTCAGAAAACCAGAGATGAAACCGTATACTCGGGATACATGGAGTGCACATTTTCTTTCTTCACGAACAGTGATTCATGATCTGAGTTATAATTTAATTTTTTGCAGTTGTTCCTTGGTCTTTAAAAATAACCAAGGAACACAATGGGTTAATTTGTTTTGTTTAGATAAGTTTCTAATAATGTTTATAAGCAAATATGTTTTGATATGCACCATTTAGTCTATGATATGGGTGCCGCCATTTTGTGCATTCTGTTTGGTCTGGTGGCCAATAAGTTTCAATGTAAGGTCACCTGGAAGTGAGCAGCTCATGATGTCAACTGGTCAAGAGTATAGAGGTCAGCATTGTGCACTTATTTGATTGTCAAAGTTTCTGGATACACCAAAGACAAAACTTGCATTCTCATTAGTGTGTCAATCTGATTTTTGGCAACAATTTCTTTTGTTAACTGGCTATAATTTTGCCTCTGGTTACTTTAAATTATTTGGTTATCAATGACTTGGCTGCATTCTTTGATTTGCAATTTTGGTTTCACATCTTGGGCACGTTAATTAAGTGTTGTCTTCCTGTTATCTGGCTTTGCCTGTTAATAAAATCCAGATCCTTCTCCTGAGGCCTCATGTATAACGCTGTGTGTAGAATTCGCACTATAACATGACGTAAGCACCAAAGCTGAAATGTGCTTACACACAGAAAAATCCAGATGCAGGAATCTGTGCGTTCTCCAACTTCCACGTACTTCTGCTACATAAAACCTGGTCAGCGTGAAAAGTAACGCTCATGCACGCGCCTTATGTCCTGCCCCAACTCCTCCCAGAATTACGCCTCTTTGAATATACAAATCAATATAAATCGCCCTTAAGCTCAGCCTTCTGTGAAAAGACAATGGGAAAAGCACGGAGAAAAATATAAGAATTTCAGCAAAAACCAAGTGGAGGCAAAGGAAAAACATACTATTTGTTTAATTAAACCGTGGTATAATCAACAAAAGGAAGTTGATCAAGTGAGGAGAAACTTGAAAGCTCAGATATCAAAGTCGCTGTGAAAAGGCGAGTTGTAGCCCACCGTCTGTATTTCATATGAAAGCTTATTAGGGTACAGAGAAAAAAAAGGCACACAATGGGGAAAAAAGCACGAAATGTCAACTTCAATCTCGAAATTTTCACTTTAATCATGTAGTTTATTTTGTCATTAAAGTAGTACATCATAAACATCATCTTAAAATCATTTAATTAACCAGTTTCTCAAATCACATCGTAATTAAAGTAGCACGTTAAATGCTTTGTTTTGTATGTGATCTTCTATGTGCCTATGTGTGTGAATCACTACTTGCTTCTTAAGCCGGCTCTCTTCCTCCGACTGGACACAGAATCCATTACATTCGTGATATTACAGCTCTCTGAATAACTAAAATACTGAGATGTATACGTGATATCATTTTCATGATTATAGGAGTTAAAGCACGTTATTAAACATGGGTTTCACGGCACAGTGATTGTGCATGACCTTCGATGATATTTATTGCAGCAGTACTCATGGGCAGCTCTAGGCTTGTGGTGGCACTGGACAGAGGAAGAATCGTTGGCCCCTTCACCTGCCAATGTCAATATGGTATCTTATGCACGGTGGATGGCCACGTCCGTTGCGGACACTACATAGCCGCCTCGTGCTCATGACACAAGCGTTTAACTTTTGTCGAAATTTGCCGCTGAGTTTTTAGCTGTGTCGTTATTTTCTTTCTGTTTTATATTCAATATATATTGACGTGGCTGCTCCTGCAGTCCTTGCTTTTCTTTCTCCAAGTAACCGATTGCCACAAAATCAGCTCTGTGATCAGCTCTGTTAAGCCATCTGTAAGCTTAGAGCGCCAATTCTTCAAAACAATTAACGGACATTGAACTATCAATTCTTCAACTACCGTACAGGAAAGGCTTTGAAATGTTTTGCCATGGCTGAGACAGCGTGTGCTTAATGCCGTATACCAATAATTCTCTTTCCGATCAGCTGCTGCTGTGATTCACACTCAGATACAGTGATATAAATACTCCGAGTGGTGCAGTGAGAGTAATATGAAAAAAGATGATCCGCTGTGGTAACTCCTAATAGGAGCAGCTGAAGGAAGAAGAAGAAGAAGGTGTAGTGAGAGTAACATCACTAAAACAGTTATGGTATTTGGAATACTATGGCTTTTCCCTGGATTATTATATTGTTATAAGTTAATCACAATCAGATGCATTACACTAATAAACAATATGTGGTTAGTTTCAGTGTATTTATAAAGCCACGTCAGGAAAATAAGGAGTAACCACACAGGAACAGTAGCATTGCTTTGACGCTGTGTGCCGCCAGTCTGCAAAACTGAGCAGAGAACTTGCGTACGACAAGGTATGAGGTACCATGGAAAAGTGCGTGGCTTTACGCCAAGTGTAGGTTTTTAACATCGCGATTTGAACGTGGAAAAGTTCTTACACAACATTTCTTTTCGTACGCACCGTTTATACATGAGGCCCCTGATTCCCAGAGGAGTCCATACAGGCATATGTGGGAAGGTCCATATCAACCGCATGGCTCTTTCGTAAGTGCTCTTGCTGAATGACAATATCACTCCTAGTGTACACTATATCTACTTGAGTACTGCTGCATGAGTCACTTGGAAAATCGCGTGAGAAGAGTTTCTGCTTGTTCACTTCAATAGGATAATGAGACAAGTGATGTGGTCAACCCTCTCTGCCCTGTGGCATATAATTGCAGCCACTTTTTCTCATTTTACATTTGCCAGGGCCTCTTGCTTTGAAACCAGTGTTTCAGTGAAATAAGCTTAGACCCTGGCTGCATTAGATCCTAATAAGTGAGCACAGGGAGTAGCAGTCAATTAGGGAGTGCATGCTGGATATGATGACAAGATGAGGGATGGGCTGAGCCAATATAAGATGAAATCAGTTTCTTGCACCTGCCTACTGTAATGCTTCAGTTTAGGCCTCCAACATTTTATTTCTCTTTTGTTTTAAGTATTCAGATTACATTCAAATGCCAAATTAAGACAATCTATTACAAAATTATTTGAAGAAACGTATCTTTAGTCCTTACATTAATGCAATATAATGTAAATCTGGGTTATATTTTAAAATAAAAATTGCAAAGTATAATTTTTATGTCAAATAGAATTTTTTTACAAAGTACAGACAACATAAATATTTTATTAAATGGAATGCCGGAAAATAGACACATTCTGCTATTTATAACCCATGTCAAATAAGGGTTATATCATTGAGTGCTGAAGGCGGAAATGCCACTGATGACTTTAAAAAGTACAGAGGAACTGATCAAGGTGCTTGAGAATACCGTGTTGTATGCAGCGACAACAGTGCAGCAGATTATACTTAAGACTCCACTTTATATCCCCCTGTGATTTCAAATGCTACATGTTTTTTCTACTTATTTTGCTGCATTATCCGGGAGATGTCCTCATATGCTCCTGATCTCATTCTGGAAGCTAAAAACAGGCAAGTTATTTATTTAGCACAGAGAAAGATTTGCTTGTGGCAAGAGTAACACATTAGCCGAGAATGAAAGGATGGGTTTCACTGGGAAGTCTTTTTAAAATGCGTATCTGATGAAATCTTTATTCATATTCCCCAGATGACAATATAAACACTTGTTCGATGGATTTTTTGGAAAAAAAACAGAACAGCAGGTTTTTCATTTTATTCTTTCATAATAAAGAGCCCAAACAAAAAACTGAACATAAATACAAATAAAAATCCGTGGCATGTTCTGGCATGGGCAGGGCAACTAAGTCTAGACAAAAGGCACAATACTGAGGGCAGTATTAGTGTTATTAGTTAATAATTTAATTACTTTGCTTTTTGCAAAATTAATTTGGGTATGTTTTCTACTTTTTTCTTTTAATGTTTATCTCAGTGGTTTGAAATTCTTTGATATTACATTTTACATGATGGTCTAGACACACTTTTCCACTTAAATGCACCACTATTAGTGAGAAAAGTAAACTGTTATGAGAAAGAATCTTTTACTTGGGCAGTTTCCAAAACTTGTAAAGCTGTCACTTTACCTGAAAGAGTTATTACTACTCTTATTACATCATTGATAAACTAGAGAAAGCAGGTATTTGTCTGG